>NW_028136949.1:0-117500 GCF_965140915.1 Aythya marila | reverse complement strand
CCGAGGTGGAGGAGGCTGTGGAGGAGGAATAGTCCGTAGGGCTGGAGAAGGAGAAGGAGGAAGAGGCAGTGGAGGTGGAGGACGTGTTGGAGGTGCAAGAGGCAGGGAAGGAGGAGAAGGAGGAGGAAAATGAGAAATAGGATTAGCAGGCGGGGGACGAGGAGGATGCGGTAGACAAGGAGGAGGCAGCGAATGAGGAGGAGGCAGTGGACAAGAAAAAGGCCGTGGATGATGAGGAGGAAGTGGTGGAGGAGGACGTGCTGGAGGTATCATAGAATCACAATTGTTAGAGGAGACCTTCACATTTGTCCGGTCTAGTCCTCACTGTACTACCAATGTCACCCAATAAACCATGTTACTAAGCACCAGCTCCAACCTGTCCTTGAACACCCTGCTCCTCTGGGGCGTCCTCCACAGGTCGCAGCCTCCTCTAGGGCAGATCCACCTGCTCCACCGGGGGCTCCTCCAGCCACAGGGGGGCTGCAGCGTGGAGATCTGCTCCACGGGGGACCCATGGGCTGCAGGGGGACAGCCTGCTCCACCAGGGGCCTCTCCCTGCACAGGCCGCAGGGGAACTGCTGCTGGGAGCCTGGAGCACCTCCTGCCTCCTGCTGCACGGACCTTGGGGGCTGCACAGAGCTTTCTCACTCCTCCCTGAGCCACACGCTGCTGGGCAGCAGCTTTTGTTCCCTTTCTTAGATGGGCTCTCCCCCAGGCGCAAACATCATCCTTTTGCTCTGCGTTCTGGGCAGCAGCGGGTGGGTCCCTCCTGGAAGGAGCCTCCTGGCAGCGGCCCTGAGCTCCCATGGGGCAGCTGCTGCATTCTCCTCACAGAGGACACCCCTGCAGCCCCCCGCTCCCACAGCCTGGCCACGCAAACCCAAGCCAAGACACCGAGCGAGCCTCCCTGATTGCCAGCCAGCAGCTGGCTCAGCCTGAGACCCCAGGCCAGTGCCCACAAGACTCTCCTGGGCCTTGAAAAGCAAGCCTTGTGGGGACGGAGCACCCACAAAGAACGGACTCACACAACAGGACTCCTTGCCAACACCGCCTCACAGACACCTGGGCCTTGAGCGGGTAGCTCACCTTGAGCGAGCTCGTTTCCTTCCCAGTAGCTGAAATGTGCCATTTCGGGGGCATTTGGGGGCTACAGCGTGCTGCTGAGAGGGTTGTTGGAGCTCCTGCAGGGCAGTGCTTCCACTAAGGCAAGGCCTTTTCTGCATCTTCTACTGCCCTGCAAGCGAGGATGCTTGGGGCACACAAGAAGCTGGCAGGGGACACAGCTGCAGGGATTGCAGGGATTCCTAAAGTCATAGCCAAATACAAGAAAGACAGGAGGACGTGATGCTTCCGAGAGAAAGGAGCTCGCTTTGGGGTCAAAATCCATCCCTTTTTCAGGAAAGCAAGAGATGCTGTGCATTTCTCTCGTCCCCCTCAGACAGCCACTGGGTGACGATGGTGCCAAGTGTCTGGAAAGAGACCTTGCTTTCTCAGGCCCAGGTGTCCAGCTGCACACCAAGGCTGTCCCTGGCTTCCAGGCGCAGTTGCCAGGCCCAAGGCTGAGCTCCCCTGCGAACCCCCAGCCCAGCAGACCTTGCTCCTGGCATTGTGGAGCAGCCATTTCACGGCAGCCTTTTCTCCTGGCAGTCAGCTTAGCGCCGAAAGCTCTGTCACCGGGACGCCTGAGAGCTGTGGCAGCTCAGCAGAGAGTCACTGTCAGCCTTGGAGCTCACAAAGGTGGGTGGCCACAAATGCCCTGAGTGTCCAGCTAGCATTGAGGACTGCTGTGGCACTCAAATTGTCACCTGTTTGCTGCGATGCTGGGATACCTGCTCTGGTAGCCTGGCATCAGAGGCCAGGGAAGCCAAGCAGCTGGGATCCTTCTCTGAGGCAGGGGACACTGAGAGTGGAAATGGAAATGGGGCACAAGCCCTCCGCCTCTCAAAGGAACCCCTCAGATGTTTAGGTATAGTAAACTTATGTATATCTGTGTGACTCTAGACCACAACATGTTAGTGTTCTGGTTTGTCCACTGCTTTGTTGTGGGGGCTTTGAGTTGGCCTCTACTCTTTAGGTGAATGCTGACTTCATATCTATGGTGCACTTTATTCTTAAAATGGGAAGTTTCTACCAATTTCCTGTCCAAAGTTCCTCATAAGCCAACTGCAATCATCATTTCAGATGTATCTCCCAACTTACACATTTCCTAATTCTCCTTGATATTTACTCAAGAAATGCATTTTCACAGAGACATCATATTTTTCTCTCAACTGGCATCTGGCTGAGCAGAATGATGTCCTTTAATTCCCTTCCACACAACAGGCAACTTGTTCCTTCTGTCTTCTGAACACTTCCTCCTAAGTTCAATGTGAATACAAGTGGCAGAATTTTGCCTCATGTCTTAAATGTGTGGCAGGGCTGCCCTGTCAGGTGTATTTATACTGGAGAAAAAAAAAAAAAAAAGAATAGCCATACACACCATATAACCACTTAACTTTTTCAGTTCTTCTGTTAACAGTGCATGAACATGGGGTTTTGTTGTTTTATTGTTTGTTTTAAACTCCTGACTGCCATATAGCAAACATGACAAAAAAAAAAAAAAAAAAAAGAAAAAAAAAAAAAACCACCCTTGGTTGAGAATCTCTTAGCATGGCTCTGCTTTGTATTATCAAATGTCACTTCACCTGAACCATTTCAATCACAAGGGATATCCTTCTGTCAGGCTCGGTAGTACTTCCCAACTTTATGTCACCTGGAAATCTCAAAGCTCATATGTAATTTTTAGTCTTCGGCCACCATGTCCATACTGAACATACCTAAATTTGAAGTCATCTCTGCTCTGAATAGGAGGTTGGGTTTTCAGAGGTCCCTTCCAGCCTACATTTCTCCATGAGTCTTTGCCTCCTTAGCAGCTGCAGTTTCAGAACTGTCTCTGAGAATCACTACAGGGAACCTCTCCTTTGCTGGTAATTCCCTCTTCGAACAGTGTGAACAATTGCAAACTCCCTTGATTCACTTGCAGCCCCAAAGCCCAAATCCATAGATAATGTATCAGAAGCTCACAGAAAGTGAAATAGATGTAGTTCATCCCCTGTGTAGGGGAGCACTGGTCCTACAAAGGCAAGCTACTAAATTCTCTGGAAACAAATTAGCTTTAATAAATTATCTTGTAAATTCCACATTACCCGCTACTTTCCTAGTCTTATCTCTTCTTGCTACAAAACTTTGCTCAGCGTTGATGTCAAACTAACAGGCCTGCACTTGTCTGGATCACTCTTTACATTCTCCTGGACAGAAGTATATTTGTTACTCTCCCATTCTGGGGTCTATCCCTGATTTGCACAGTTGTGATGTATTTTTCCTACATGACTTGTTGTTCTGTGTGCCAATGCTGTTAATAGGCTAGGTAGATATCAGCTTGTCATTTTTCACTTGAATCACTGTAGATTTTTATTTCACCTCAGATGATGTTGTGCCTAGTGCCCTACCCTCATTTGCAATGGGAATCCTGTCACTGCCCTTAATATCACATTGTTGTTGCTGTTAGATGCAGGAAATAAGATTTGCAGCATTTGAGACATCATTAACTTTTGATCTATTTTTGCCTCGAGTATGCAACTGTCCTAATTTGTTCTCTTTGTTCCCCCTGGTTTCTGTGGCTTAAGTATCATTTACTATTATTGTTTAATTTCCTATGTGAAGGAGGTTTTGGGTCATTCGTACTTTATTTTTGCAGTTTTTAACCTCTGAAATGTACCTTTTCTCATTGCTTTTTTCCCATCTGAATTTTGAATTTTAACTCTGCCTTCTCTGCACTCCAGTCCCAGAGATGCTTAGTCAGACTCAATGATTCATTTCCTTAGATTTCAAAGTTTGCATTTGTAAGCCTCAAAACCTTCGTTCTAAGCCTGGTGTTGTCTGTCTTGAAATGTAAAATGAGAAAAGTCAGCTCATGATCAGACTTTATTCAAATCTTACTACATTTAAACCCGTACAGGAGCCAAGTCTAAAATGGTCTTATATTTTTTCACTTTTGTGAAGAAATCCATCACATAGTATATCTGTATGAGAATAAGTGGTAATCATCTTTCAGTCTTTTGCTGGGAAGTTGAAGTCTCCCGTAATTCCCATTATTGTTTATGTGTCTGATAACTGTAGACTGGAGCTAAGAGCAAAGAGCAGGCTAGCAAGGCTGTCTTTCTTTAGCAGCGATTTGCACAAAACCACTCTATTGCTGACCCATAACATTTCCCTAACCTCTGCTTCTTGCTAACACAAAGCACCATCTTATTCCATCCATCTGCCCTGGTTTCCAGACTTCCTGAGATTTATCAGTACTTGTATGGCATTCATGCCTTTATTTCACCCTTCCTGTGTTGACACTTGTCTTAAGAGTTTTAGATCCTGAACATGATCATCTCAAAGTTTGCCTGACAGTTTGGTCTTCCTCACATTGTCGTAGAGTATCAGGTCTCTACCACTTGAAATAGATTGTATTGGATTAGATTATTGGCACTGTCTCTTGTGCTGCTAGTCCATTATCTTCGCGGTCCATACAACTGGCCATCAGCGGACATGAAGTGGCCTTATCCTGCCCATTTACCTGTCTGGAAATCAGCCACTCCCTCTGCCTAGAACAGGGAATGGATTTTCCTCAGCTTTCTTCAAAAGCTCTGAAGTTTTCTGTGACCTTTCCACTTTTATGGTATGATAAGCTTTTGCTTCCACTGAAGGGTAGAAGTCATTACGAATAGTGCCAACAAAACAGAAACATAACAATGAAAATGATATTTGAATTCAGAATAGGTATTTAAAAAGTTCACCTTCTCCAGCACAAATGGGGAAAGTAAAATAAATAAATAAATAAATAGAGCAGTCCTAAATCATCAAAACTGGCCAAAGAATTAGAAGAAGCACTATTTTTCCAAGGCTGCAATGTTTTCCATTCATCTCACTGGGCCAGCAGAGCACTAGAGAGCTGGATGCACTGAAGTCCTGGCTCATACCCTAAATGACCTGCAGGAAGATCTTCTTATCTCTGTCCCCCCGTTTCTCCTTTCAATCTCTGTTTTGTCTGTTTGTATCACTAGCTATCAAAGCGCTACTGAGATATGCATGTGCAGCACCCAGCACAACCTTGTTTCAGGCTCCAGTGGGACCTTTAGGCATTACCATCCTATAAACAAGTCACAGTGATAGTGAGTGTAATTACAGTCATCAAACTATTCCAGCTCCACATCATTAGCCATGCCCTGAGCTAAATAACATTTTAATCAGTTTGATATGTCACCTGTGGCTTTCTTCACTGTCACTTGCAATCCAGCAAACTCCTTCCTTCATGTTTCTAGATTAGACAGAGGGTTCTTAACTGCAGACATCCACTTCCCTGTTCAGGAAGCAGTGAGACCTTTCATCTTCACCCAGAATTAAGATGATATCCAAGCATCATGAGACACAGCGCGTATGTCTCCTAGGCCCATCCCATAAGAGCAGGACATTTACCTCACATGAGAAGAAGACTTAATGCAGAGGCAAAGCAAGATACTCGGTGTCAAAGCCATGTCTGGATGATCATTAAAGACAGATCAAAATTACCCAGTACAGGAGGAAAATCTATCATTTGAAGAAGATTATGGTCTCTGATTATTAGTTTCAAAATTAGTTTTTTTCTTTGGATTTCCTCTGAACTTAAACTTAGTTTGGAATGCCTTTGGTTTTGAATAGTTCTGAAATTGTATTACTTCTCCTAAGTAAGTTGATAGTCTGTTCTATTTACGTGAAATTCAAATAATATTGTGAAGGATCTGCCATCACTCAGCCAGGCTGAGAGCCTTCCTGTACTTAAAGGCAACCTATAGGAAAGCTGGGGAGGGGGTCTTTATCAGGGCCTGGAGTGACAGGACATGGACTAATAGCTTTACACTGAAAAGTTAGATTTCTGATATATGTTAGGAAGAAATTCTTTACTGATAGTACTTCACATCCAGCCCCTCCAGCCCCTGGCATGTTCCCTGCAGCCCCTCCAGCCCCTGGCATGTTCCCTGCAGCCCCTCCAAGCCTGGCACAGGCCCTGAGAGCTGGCTCCGGGGACGACCCCATTGCTGTCTCAGGCGCCAATACACACAAGGGGAAGGAATGCATGCAGAAGTCATCTCGTTTCGGAAGGGCAGAAAGTCCTCCCAAGAAGGGGAAGGAGCAAGAGGAAGGCGAGGCAGCCTACCCCAAGGTAGGGCCATCCCAGGGCACAGGAAGCTGTTGGAAAGGAGAGCAGAGAGAAAAGCAGCAGGAAGCAGGTGATCCCCATCCCTGGGCGAGCTGCGAGCCATGGGACAAGATTGCAGCTGTCCTCCAGGTGAGCACATTGTCAGCTGGCTGCTGCGCTGCTGGGATAGCAGCTGCGGGAGCCTGGCAGCAGAGGGCAGGGAAGCCAAGCAGCTGGGATCCTTCTCTGGGGAAGGGGGCACTGAGAAAGCGCTTGCAAACGGGGCACAAGCCCTCAGCCTCTGGAGGCGTGAAGGAAAGGGATCCCTTCTGGGAAGATGCTGTGGGCTTGCTGAGGCTCGAAGAACAGACGGTGCTGGCTGCTACCAGCGTGCTGCAGCAGCGGCAAGACAGAGCCGTGGTGGTTTTCCTCAGCCGGCCAGCTGAGCTCCAGCACAAGCGCTCTCTCCCTGCCCCTCCTCCAACGCCAAGGGGAGAAAAGAGGCTGGCAAGGGCTCAAGGGCTGCCAGAAGGACAGGGAGATCACTCCACAAGGAGCGTCACGGGCAAAGCAGGCTCAGCACAGCCTGTTCCAGTCCAGCCCGGGGCCTGCTCCTGTGGGGGCTCTCCACAGGCCGCGGCCTCCTCCAGGCCACAGCCACCTGCTCCACTGGGGGCTCCTCCACCCGCAGGGGGGCTGCAGCGTGGAGATCTGCTCCACGGGGGACCCATGGGCTGCAGGGGGACAGCCTGCTCCACCAGGGGCCTCTCCCTGCACAGGCCGCAGGGGAACTGCTGCTGGGAGCCTGGAGCACCTCCTGCCTCCTGCTGCACGGACCTTGGGGGCTGCACAGAGCTTTCTCACTCCTCCCTGAGCCACACGCTGCTGGGCAGCAGCTTTTGTTCCCTTTCTTAGATGCAAGATCTTCTTAAATTCAGTCCAGCCAAGTAGGAAAAGTAAATGTGGACAGCTGTATCTTGGCAAAGAAGATAGTAGGGAGCAAGGAGGTTCAGCAGTCAAGATGGAAGGTGATGCCATGAGGCTTACAGGCTAGTCATGTTCTAGTGAAACCCAGCCTGAAGAAGAAGAAACCTGCCTGACTACTTGATGTGAATAACAGACTCTGTTCAGCTCTTTCCTAACATAGAAACGGTGCTGACTGCTTCTTCAGAGTAACAGAAGTTCGTGATACTACTGAAATAGTTGCGGTTCAGATGTAGATCTGATTTCTCCTAAGCACACTGAATTCACAACTGTTGATCCTCCAGAGGAGGCTTTGCAATTGAACACGTGGAGAATAGGTAAATTTCCCGCTGTTGTTCTCCTCTCCTCTTGTTTTGTTTTGTTTTGTTTTGTTCCTAGTAGCATAGGCTTAAGACTCTGAAGAAACAGGCTGCTTTTTTTTAATTCCAGCACTGGCTGTTCCTCCTGAGCCCCGCCTTCTATTTTTGCAGTCATAGGATATGTGAATGTAAATTCGTGGAGAGAGGTAGAAAACTGTTTCAACTGGTGTTTTTTCGGCTATGTGGGGAGAACAAATCGAGTGGCTTTGAATATTCTGGCTCTTAATCAGAGCAGCATGTGGAGGGAGACAGATGCGTTTGCTTTTTTAGTGCAATGGCTTCAGAAGCAAGAGGGGAAAAAGCACTTTCTCTGGGAGCTGAAGAAGGTGTCCTAATCACCGGAGAGGTTTCTAAATGGCATATCTTTGCGAGGGTTCCTGTAGTCCGGAGGTTTTTGTTTGTTTGTTTGCCTTTGGAAGGTTTTACTCTTAATATTCACGTTCTTCAGCAGAAGTGAGAAATGTGATTTTATTTTGTGCAGTGTCGTGGACCCTCCGAACTCTCCTGGGAACGATGAATACCTCGCATAGTACCAATGTGATGACGGTGGAGACAAGGAGAAAGCAAGATGATCAAAAGAACGTGACCTCATTTCAAAAGAAACCGTTTTGTACGGCAAAGAGTCTTGTGAGCCTGGTGAGAAATTGCAGCATACTTCCTCTCTCGAGTCTGACACTGAATGTAGCTCTAAAAACCTTTCCTCCTCAGCTGTTACAGAGAGATGCCAAGATACAGAGGACAAGACTAAAACCACTGAGAAAGAGCATTACCAAAGCAAGAGGGAGCATGCTCCTAGTGAAGAGAAGGAGAGTCAAAAAGCAGGTCCTTCCAGCAAGAGAAGGATAAAGTGGAATACAAAGAATACAAACTTGAGCTCCTGATTGGCTTCATGCTGAACTCTGTGCTGTTCTTGTCCTAATCTTGGTCTCTCCATAGATAATATGGTTTAATCCAAATAGAATCGTGCGATGAGGAAGATCTCACTGCAACAAATTCAACATCTAAAATCAAAGTTGACATTTTCCGTGATTTTCTTCCTGAGCAGAAGTGTGCGGTACTCCTTTTATATTAACGTAGAGATTATTTCAAACAGTCTTGAAGTGCTTGATGACTTAACAGTCTGCAGATTTATTATCAAATCAAAAAAACCCCAACTTGGTAGACTATTTTTTTCTCAGTTTTGAATGACCACTAGGAAGAAGGTTATTCCGGCATCAAGAAAGTCATGTGGAATGTAACAAAATGTACTGAACCAGTAAGTAAAACTTATATTTTTCTATTATTTCCATTGTTTCAACTCTTCAGACGCTTATGGATGGCATAGATAACAGAGGGGAGATCGTGGTAATCGGAGCTACTAACAGACTGGATTCTATAGATCCTGCTTTACGAAGACCAGGACGCTTTGGCAGACACTTCCTCTTCAACTTGCCAGATAAAGAGGTGAGAACTTAAATTCAACGTTAGTGCTACCATGGCAAAGTCCAACTTTATAGGAAAAAAAAAAAAATGACAACTTGAACAAAAGAGTGATACGTGGAGACACTGCGTTGTTCCATGGAGGACAAATCTGGTACTGGATATATATGGTCAGGATGATACCACCAAGTAGTTAGTTCTATAATCAAACCTTTCATTCCCAAAGTTGTACCTGTTTGCTTAATTATTTAGTCCACTTGGGTGTTTTCATCATGAAGTTGTGTTTTTGGTCTCAATCCTTCACTTATGAATGAATAGGGGACGTGTTTGCATTTGATTGTGCCCCTGCTCAGTGGTAGTAGTTTGAGTCATAATTCTTTTCTTCTTTATAGTAATTGTAGCAATTGGAAGCATTGTGCCAGAAGTGCTTTCTGTGAATTTACTGACTGGAAAGCAAATGTGATGAAGTAATGAGACTGTCCCAATGAAAGCTTGCTAAGTTTTAGAGAAGTTTTTTGGACAGCAAAGAAATGTTTCTGGATAAATTTTTCATTACAGTATTTTCCTCTGGGTCCTTAGGTCTCGTAGTTTGGAAACTTGTTATTGAAGCTATAAATGCCTTTTCTTTCACTGTAGGTTCCTAGAAAAAGTTCAGTATAACAAATAAGAACTATTCAATTTCCTGGTTGACAATGCAGAGTGTATATTAAATAACTGTAAAATACTTGAAAGTTGAGCAAGTAAGAAAAGTGTATTATTAGATGAGGGGTTTTGAGGGAGGACTGTTTTGTTTTTTGTTTACTTGTTTGCCTTTTGGTTTGTTTGTTTCTTGTTGGTATTTTTAAGGAAAACTTGGGACAAGCTAAAATGCAATGATTTTGCTTCCAGGCTAGAAAAGAAATTGTCAAGATTCATACTCGTGACTGGACCCCTCAGCCACTGGACATGTTGCTTGATGAACTAGCTGAGAAATGCATTGGTAAGACTGAAATTAAAATGGATTCTTGCTTGTGACCAAGTTGTAAAGAACCTAGCTTGTACCAGGCAGTACCCATGCTCTTGTGCCTTGCTGCACAACTAGTCAACGAAGCAGCTGGCACACCTTCATAGCAATCTGAGTGAGATGCTTTCATCTATTTACTCTTTATTGTCGTTCCTCTTGTTGTCTGAGAACATTAAATGGTTCTGGGGCATCTTCCTCAAGAGTATAGTTTTTGATGAGGAGTCTGCTTCAGCTGCATAAGCGCAGGATATCAGGCAGTGAGCAACATGAAACTTCCCTGCAGAGAGTGGTATAAATGGCTCAGGATTCAAATTAGGATTAAATAAAAAAATAGGATTTATTAGAAGAATATAAAAGAATAGAGGTAAGCAAACAGTGCTGGGTGCACTGAGAGTCTCCGCTCCACCAGGGCACACACCAGTTACATCAAGCAGCTGATTTTTATGCTCCTAGACTAATACATATTCATTACTACTTCCAAAAGAATTAGATTATTATAATTAGCCTCCGGGGTCCAGTCCCTCCTACTGGAGCATGCGCATCAGTCTCCTCTGGGGGTCTCTAGGGGTCTTTCATGCTGAAGGCTCGTAGTCTTCTTCTCCAAGTCCTTCCTGTTTGTACTCCTTTGGCACTGTACCAAGTTTATAGAACATTTTCTGCAGGTCTTGTCTGCCAGCCGTCCTTCAGCTTCTTTTTTCTTCCTCTTAATCTCTTGGCCCCCTGGCCAGATACCAAAGGTCTGCATAGTATCCCATAACAGTCACTAGTTGTTATCAGTTGTTATGAAACTCCCAGACATCAAACACAAACAGCTTTCTTATTGACACTTCACGAGTAATTAAAACATTCTTCCCCAGCCATTCACAGGGACAGTCACATCTATAGCAGTGTTAAGTTAATCTCGAAGAAGACAGGAAAAAAAAGGCTGTAACTGTTAGAAATAGAAGTCCGGAATAACAAAAGCAAACAGGTTCATAAATTTAAGGAGTATTTTCTGAAGACTTGATAAATTGACTAGAATGAGGGGGAGACTGGGACACACTGCATCTGTGGTTCAAGAATTAAATTGCCAGTGCAGGGCCCAGAGGCAGACAGGATTCAAACAGAATTGTTCTTTATGGACACGAAATGTTAAAACATCCTTGCAGAGCGGTAGCACTTTGAATTCCCTGTTAAGCTGTTTGGTTTTGGCATTACAAATTCTTTAAATGTTGCATGTTGTAAACCTGGGCCTTGACTGATGTAACGTTTGATTTTTGTTTGTTAGGAGACTGTGGTGCAGATATCAAATCCCTCTGTACTGAAGCTGCGCTGTGCTCTCTACGCCGATGCTATCCTCAGATTTATGCAAGTAGGGAGAAGTTGCTACTAGACGTTAATTCTATTAAAATAAAAGCAAAGGACTTTTTCATGGCTATGAAGAAGGTTGTTCCAGCTTCAAACAGGATCGAGACTTCGCCCGTACAAGCACTCTCACCCATTTTCAAGCCACTTTTTCAAAGATCAGTAGAGAATATTTTACAAGTTGTGCAGAAGATCTTCCCGCATGCACAGCTTGCACTAAAGGAGGACCGACAGCAAGGTATAACCACAGCATCCACTTCTTTATAATTCTGCTAAAGCAAAAACTTGTGGTTTGTGCAATCAACTTACAGCTTTCAGACATAATGGTGGTAGAATTTTATTATTTGCATGTGCATGTCTTTCTTTTGGGCAAGTCTGGAATATAACGCATAGGTTTTATTGTGGATTCGAAACTGAAATGCCAAATGGAAGCTCTGAATGACTCAATACACAGTAAAGGACGATGCGTTCTCTACTGAAGCATCCTGCTTCTGAGGGCAGCTAAGATAATTAGCATTTGTAGAGGTTGACTTGAGGTTTGAAGTATAAGGCACCTATTTTTCTTTAAAAAATCAAAACTCAGATCTTTGGAGGGGAAGCATTTCTAGGTCAATGTTTCTAATTCCTTTCTGAAGAATGTCAGGACCAGGATACAAGTATAACTGGTCTAAGCTAAATATTGTTTTAGCTATCATCATTTTTAACCAGTCTCCTAATTTAAATGTTTGTGGATCGTACTATACACGTGCACGTGAGATCAATTAGCATTGATACTTACTAGATGAATGGAATTCTGTGGCCATCACATCCTTTATCCCTGTGCTTTCATTGTGGGAACCTCCTCCAGAAAGAAATGGTCTTGTTTGTTGTTGTTGTTTTTTTTTTTTTTAAGCTATTTAGCAACTGCAGAAATTGTTCGTAATCTCCTTTATTCTAAGGGGGAGAAAAAAATCACCAAGAGTAGCGTACCTTACACGTACACATCAGTGGGATTTAGTACAGCTTTGTAGGGCCTTGTGCCATCTCCTTAGATCTGTGGTGGGATGAACTCTAGGAAATAACTTTCAGTGTGTGCTCTCAAATGAAGAAAGGGTTTTGGCACTGATTTAGAAGCTGTATTAATGGAAGAGAAAGAGACAAAGGCTATTCAGGAAAGTTAACAAACCTCTTTTGCCTTTCAGAGCATTTCAATCCTATTTTACAAGATGATATGTTTGACAGTGATGACGATGCATCCTTGGTTTCTGGAGATGAATTAAAAGATGGAATGCCTGACGGACCAGAGAAAAAATGCCTCTGTTTCAGCAGGTAAAGAAAGGTAGATCCCTGTTACATTTAAATTCTCAGGTCTGCTGAGTCTTTGTAAACAGTTCCAGCTGTTAAAAGTGCGAGGGGTGGTAGAGGAAGGGGCAACATCAAGTTTGTGTGTTGAAGGGGTGCTTGGTATTCACAAGAAGAAAGGGTGGAGGGACTAAAGTTATAATGAAGTTGCTCTGAATGACCAAATTGAAAAGCCCAGGCTTCTCTTCGTAAGCCAAAGTGATCCGTAGACTACCAGAACACGTTGACTTAATCCATGGCATTCTTTGAAAGACTCAAGACCACATAAATGTGCAGTCTGTCCTTTTAGCTAAAAATATCCCAACTTTATGGGTTTGTGTTGCCACCTTTTGCCCTTCTGTTTTCCAGGATTGTTAAACCAGTAGTGAATTATGTAGCAGAAAGAAAACAGAGAAAGGGCTTGTTAAAACACCTTGAGAAAAAATTGAATGGTGTCTTTATTTGTTAAGCCACCAAGTTGTGTTAATCTTGTGATATTTTAGTGTGGAAGTCATGCAAGCCCACAGTTGGAAAGTTAGATCATGTTGTCACAGCTGGATCAGTTATTTTTCTCCGTTTCTATTGCTGTGCTGTCCAGAAGATTTTCTGTGCTTTAGAGCAAGGCTAAGTCTCTAGCATCTTTGATTTAAGCCAGCAGAGGTACAGCCTGATTGTAGTGGGGAAACAAATGCTCCTCACCAATTAATTTTTAAATAAAAATAAATTTATAATAAAGTAATAAATATATAATAAATAATAAATTTATAATAAAGTAAAGCAAGATTGCAGGGATATTAATTTGCAGTCTTGGTTTAGTAAAGAATAGGAAACACAAGGGAAGAAGGTGAAACAATTGGAATGAGTGAATAACTTAACTGGAAATCTTTCATGTATTTAATGTACCGCTGCCATCTGGATTATTTGGGGAGGGAAAAGAAAGTCTATAGGAAAATTACTTGGAACATCTGTGTGTCTATTCAGCACCTCATTTATAAGCTTGTTTTCTTAACTCTTGTTCTAGGAGTGCTTTCTGCGAACCAACATCATGCCAGCCCCGTCTGCTAATAGTAGGAAAAGAAGGGTACGGCCAGGTTTCTTACGTGGCACCCGTGGTGTTGCACGCTTTGGAGAAGTTTCCCATTCACACCCTGGACCTTTCTGTTCTGCTTACAAACGTTGCATCGCCAGAAGAAATCTGCGGACAGGTACCTTTTTTTCTTTTTCTTCTCATCGGATTCACTGACTGTATGTAAAGGATCAATCGAGTTGCAAGTAAGGTGAGCAAAATTAATTGGTAATGGAGGTGGCCTTGTTTTAATGCGCTGGGATGTTTGCTTCTGTCTGAAAATCCCCTTTTCTTTTAGACAGCACCACAAACAATCTGGATGTTGTACATGTCGACATTTTCCATACCCAGTTTTACAGTGAGGCTGTTGCTAGCAGCTCAGGAAGCTGGGCGGTGTTGCTAATAAACATCTCTTTGTGGAAAGAAATGCTGTTCATGTCACTGGGATCCAGAAAGTAGTTCTCATTGCCTCCTAAGACTGTGTGCTCCCAGTAGATGGCTCTGTATCAGACTGCATGTCGGCTACTTTTTGTAGGCTTCTTCTAAATTATATTAGTAAGGCAACCGAGGTTTGGGGCTTCTGTTTATTTTGCTTTCGCACGGACATACACAACTTGTGCTGTTGCAGTATGTGCACTAAAAGCATTAACATTCAGAAAACACTTCATTTGCACAGTGATGTGGTTTTGACTAGAAAAAATGAACAGATTTGGTGTTTTTACTTTTAGGCAGGAAATCCATTTTCTTGTTTGGCATCACTACCTTAAAATATTTTTACCTTTAGTGGAAACGTTTGAGAGCCATACAAGTAAGGACAGACATGTTACACGACTGAATACTGATGTGTCCCTTAAGAGGGACATTTCCTTTCTTTGTTATGCGATGATTGTGGCTGTGGCCATATAGCTACGGTGTCTAGCCACTGCCTGAATATATCCTTCCCATCTTCTGACTAGAGTTCTCCGAATACTGACAATCTGAAAGGGTGCACAGAGAAATTCCTTATGTGAAAGGATGCTTGCCACTCTGTTCACGCAGTTTCATTTCATGGGGCAGTCAGATGGCTATGTAGCTATGTATTAAGAGGTTCTTGTACGTGTTTTAGTTTTCTTACCCAAGCTTTCCTTTTCACTAGCTGATCCGAAATGCTCAGAAGACAGCACCAAGCACAATTTATGTCCCAGATATCCATTTGTGGTGGGACAACGCTGGACCTGTCTTGAAACTTACTTTTCTAACTCTACTACGTAACATTCCAGCATTTTTGCCAGTTTTGCTGCTTGCTCCGTCTGATGTACGTCACTCAGATCTCCCAGAAGAGGTATTTGTCAATACTTTCCTTACTATTTCTTCAGTGTCTTGTAATTTATGAATGCTTTCAGCATCAAAATGCTGTGCTTTCTTAAATGCATGCTGTTATTACTCAGGCACCCTAACAAATCACTTAAAATTTGCTTAGAGAAAAAGAATACTGTGAAAGCATCTGCTTAAGGTTTTTTCTGAGTCAAGCAAGTGACTTTCACCCCCTTCTCACACATGCAAAGAATAAATTAATACAATAATTCTGGTGGCTACAAAGTGGTTCAGTCAAGAATATGAAGTGCTTGAAATGACAAGAGGATGTTTTTACTGAAGAGATTTCTTCTGACAGTCTGCCATTCCATGCTATGTTGGGTAAACTGCTAATAATGCAATTTAGTAGAGAATTGAAACACTTTGATTAAAAAAAAATAAGTAAATCAGTTTCTTTCTTCATATAGGCCAAAGCTTTCCAAGCTGGAAAGCTGAGTTCCAATTTCTGCTGAAGTAACTTTGGAATCGAATTCTAGTTGTAATCCTAAATAAACTGTAGTAAAAGTACGTGCAGAACTTCATTGACTTCTGAGAGTTTACATTAAGGGAAGGTGCCCAAAACAGGACCATGCTGTTGTCATTCTGATGATTTGGTCTCAGTCACTGGGGGAAGAGAACGGGTCTTACCTAGACGTGTTTATTATCAACTGCTTTGAAAGTGCTTGAGTTCCCACAGAAGTTTTTGTACAGGCTGTAAATTCCTTCTAAAATAAGTAGTGAAATTCCTCACCTACCTTTTATTACTAGAACTTGAAAATGGAGGAAGACGTAGACGTACTAGCTACTTCAGACACTTTTTGGTAGAGAAATAAAAACTCAGCAAAAAGCCCTCACTTGTCTGCTGAAGCCTTTCTCTTCCCTCGATAGCCATAAAGGTTCTAAGTAAAGGCTGCAGCAAGGCAAGTAAATACAAAGGAAGCGCTGTTGGATGTGGTGAAAGCCATTACTTTACCAGTGTACCGTACAATCCCTTCAGCGAGCTTTAATTCTACAGGTGATTCTTAAAGGTGATATTTGAATTTGCCGTGCCAGCCTGTGAAAATGTAGCCTTTTAAGGCCAGGATGATAACTTTTTTCAGTTTGTGTTCTTCAGGTTATTCTTAATTTGAAAAGGTACTCGTCTTTTTGGAATCGAAGATGAGTTTTTTGTGGCCTTAAATCTGAAATGTCTCTCCTCCTTCTGCTTTAGATGCAAAAATTATTTAATACGGAATTTGGAGAAGTGTGCAATATTGAGTTGCCTGGTAGGGCAGAGAGAGCAGCCTTTTTTTGAGGACCTAATTCTAAATGAAGTGGCTAAGCCTCCTGTAAAGAAAAGAGGTGAGGAGGATATGAGAAGTACATCTAAAACTTTCCTATCGAAGTTACTAGCTCTTTGGGCTTTGCTTTGTTGGTCATTTTCTGTCAGTAATTTGTCATATGCTTGTATTTGAGTACTGATTAATTGAAGTTGATTGGACATTGGAAGTCGTGCCTGTAGCACCACCAGCTGAGCCTCAGAAGCCACAAGAGGAAGAAGTAGGGATGCTGGAGGAGGAAGAGGAGGATACCTTGCGTGACCTTAGAATTTTCTTGAGGGACGTTACTCACAGACTTGCCACTGACAGACGTTTCAGGGAATTTGCAAAGCCCGTTGACCCACAGAAGGTAAAGTAGTGCTGATCCGTGTGTGTCTGTAACTTGTCAGTGTTCGTATTTCTCAGCGTTTTGGGGAAGGTTCAACTTTGTTTTTAGGGCTGCACTGTAAGGATTTTGCAAGAAGCAGAGGCAGTGCTTTTACTTCTGCTGACTCTCAAATGTCTCCTATGGGATTATTCGCTGAAAGCCCTGGTTTCATTCTAAAAAGCCAGTCCAAATGCCAACACAGTTTGCTCGTGAAAAGGCTTTGATACGTAGGCGTGTCACAGCACTGAAAAGCACAGAGATCTTTCCTTATAATTACAAACAGTATTTACAGGACTACTTGAGTGAAGTCTGAAGCCCTTTCTTGGACTGTCAGTTCCTGTGGGAACAGGAATAGGAGCAGCAGTTTGTAAAAATAAGTTTTGAGATCCTGTTCTCTGTTTCATCTGGAACTCCTCAATAGGAATCAACCATAAGTGCAGTGTGTTTTCTTTTTCCTCCAATTGGCTGCTTAGATGCCTTTTTCTCCTTAATTTATGAGATAAGCCTAAACTAGGGGCGTATATTTCAAAGACAGGTGTAACTTGAATATACCTGGGGATCAGCAAAGTCGTCTTCATGTGGGCCTCCACTGGCTTTTCTTCCCCTTTTCTCCTAGGTTCTTGAGCTGTGAAAAATCTAGACAGATACATATGTCCTCATCTGAACTGGTCATTAGGCTCCTCTTCTGCTCTGAGGGAAGAAATGAGCACCTCAGGGCCCAGTTATCTCATTCTAAAGTAGATGCCTGCAATAGGTACTTCACAGGTGCAATTCATGCACCTTTTCCTCAATGTCGACAACAAAGAGAATGCCGGATGGCTTGCTCAGCTTTCACTGTTGTGATTTTCTGAAGCAAAGTGAAATGAATCTCCCACCCTCAGTGTTTCTTCTCTACCATGCACGTGCTTCTGACCTCCCTACTTCTTGTTGTCCTCTCGTGGCCGCTCTAATGAAAAATGAAAAAGCCCTTCCATTTTTGAGAAGCAAACTGGTTAATTTCAGCATCTTCTGATGCATCGCAAATGTTCAGAGTTTTTAGGAAGTCGTTTATTTAAAGTCTTCAGAATAATTTTGGTAGACAGTGTGCAAGGTTAAGAAAACCTCTGAATGCTTGTATTTGATCTGCAGGTACCTGACTATGCCACAAGGATTAAAGAGCCGATGGATCTTTCAACAGTTCTGACTCAAATTGACTCGCGCCAGTACCTCACTGCAGGAGACTAGCTGAAGGACATCGATCTAATCTGTAACAATGCCTTCGAGTACTACCTGGATCAAAGATCTACAGGTGAGGATGTGCTTTTTAGCCCTAGTTTAAAAAATCTGTCAAACATATAGATGGATAAATGCTGTGTGTGGACAATAGACTTCGGATGGATTAGATGATTTTGGACGTCCAGACTGTAAATATTTTATCATTTTGCTACTTGGGCATGGAATTGTGATATAAGTGTTCCCAAGGAACTAGTGCTTTTGTTTTAATTAACTTCGATGTTGTTATGCTGAAAATATTCACTGAGAGAACCTTTTGGAACAAACCTATGAAGAAAGCAATTTTTTTCTGTGATCAAAACAGTTTCATTGGTTGGTAGACAACATTCAGTTAAAGTGTGTAAAATTTCAGATAGTCACAGCGCCTATGTTTTGCAAGACACTGCATATTCAATGGTGAGGAACGAAATGGATACAGAGTTTGGACGACTTTGTGAACAAATTAAAGAATCTCGTGAGAAAAGAGGTACGTGCTTTAACGCTAAGGATTTGAAGACTTGTCTCTGCATTTGTAACTGAAAATGCACGACGAAGATCTTTGGTATCTATTCTTTCTTGCAAGGTCGCACCTCTGCAGCGTGTGCTCCATGCGACAACTCCAAGTCACCACAGCAGAACCCTGCTACTGAAGACGAGAAACCAGATGAGGAGATGCCAGCGGCACCTGTAGATGCCAGTACACCCATTTCTAATGGCAAGTTGCATTTTATTCAGCTGCTCTTGTCGTTCATACCTTCTCTGTTCTTGAGGCGCAACAGGTGTCTCTGATGCCTGGCTCTTTATGGCAGAGGTAGTTTGTTTTCAAATTGACTTCCAAATGGGAGAGAGAAATCCAGAGGTCATTCATTCAATATAGTGATGAATTAAAGTTCAAAGAAAGTTGGTTCATTTGATGTACTCTTACTGGAACTTCATTTTGTAAACAGAACGACCCCCCACTCAAGGATATCACAGCTTCCCTCCCGTACTAAAAATGATAGTACTCACCCTTGTAGGAGCAGCAATGTGAAGAAGGTCAAGGGCAGTAAGAAGGGTTCGAAGCTTTGATATAACAAGCCTTTCACTTTTTTTGACAGAGCTCCTAATAAGCATCTTTAGCAAGGTCTGGAGATGGGAGAAAAACTCAAACTAGATTTTAATTCTAGGATGTATAATGTCAAGCTTGACTGTTCCTCTGAACAGTCAATTGAATTTAATTTTTTTTTAATTTAAATTAATTAGTTTATTTTTTTAATTTAAATTCAACTGAATTTAAAGTTTTGAATTTAAATTCCAATTGAATTTATTGAAAAAAATTCCAATTGAATTTAAAGGTTTTTTTGTTGTTGTTGTTTTTCACGAAACACTAATTTTATGTGAAAGGTTTTGCTGCAATATCTTTTTGCCAAGGATATTAAGCTTAAGTTATCCACAAGAAAACGGTGGGGAAAGGGAAGCTTTAGTTTTGAAAGCTTTTTTTTTTTTTTCTTTTTTTTTTTTCTCTCCCGGTTTTTCTTGAGCACAGCAGCGTTTCAGTGTCTGCCTGCCATTAGTTGCCCCACTACCAAGTCAGGAGGGTCAATTAAACTTGCGTGAGGCAGAATTTCTTTATCTGAGTCTACGTGGTTCACATAAATATATTCTTGTTTCCTTCTTTCCCTAGGATTATTCTTCTCCCAGTATTGAATGTTTCAACAGACACCGTTTAAGATCAATGAGCAAAAGCATCCTGCGGTGTTCAGTCTCCAGCTTTGAAGAAAGTATGGCGGTACTGAGGGGAAATGTCAAGAGAAGATGCTTTTCAAGGTACTGTATTTCTATATGTTCAATCTCTGTTCGATTTGTAGATTGAAAAGCAAGAGAGAAAGCATGTGCAGTGAGTTGTGGCCTGATAAACCTCCGGCTAAAATCAGCAGAGGCCTATGAGCATGCTGATGGCGTACCAGTACCTTAAAACTAGAATCCCTCTTCTCAGTGAAAGTCTTCTGCTTTTCTAAAAAAACCTGTTTTTTTCCCCAACCCCTTTGAGGTGTTGTTGTGGTTTAACCCGGCCGGCAGCTAAACACCACACAGCCCTTCTGCAACCCTCCCACCTCCCTCTCTGGGATGGGGGAGAGAAACGGGACAGTGAAGCCCGCGAGTTGAGATAAAGGCAGTTTATTAAGACAGGAAAATAATAATAATGATGGTGATGATGATAGTACTGCTACTAGTAATGTGTACAAAACAAGTGATGTACAATGCAGTTGCTCACTACCCGCTGACCAGTGCCCAGCGTAACCCCTAGCAGCCCGGCTGCCCCGCCCTATCCATGGTGCAGCGTGTTGCCATAAGGCATAGAATTCTTTGGCCAGTTGGGGTCGGCCATCCTGAGTCTGTCCCCTCGCAGCTGTTGCTGTGCGCCGATTCTGATCGCCAGTAGGACAGTGAGACACCGAAAGGTCCTTGGCTTGTTGTAAGTACTGCTCTGCAGCAATTGAAACATCGGGGTGGTATCAGCAATCTTCTAAACATCCTTTCACACATTCTAAGCCAAAACATAGCAACCTACCCGCTACTAGGAGGAGAACTAACGCTGTCCTAACTGAAACCAGGACATGTATCTTTTCCACTTGGGTGCTATTGCTCATAATTTTGAGAATTCAACATGAGCAAGCTAGGAAATGTGGGTACATACAGAACCGCGTGTATATGGCACGCAACAGACTTGGGATGTGGATCCTGCGTGAGGCCTACAGGCTTCTCTTTGTATACCATGGAGCACTGGCTTGTAAACATGGTGAAATTTCCCATCCTTGATGGGTCTAATACAACAAGTCTTTTCTCCCTTCTCTGCCGTGTCCTCTTTCTTAATGTAGGCAGTTGAGAAAGCCAAAATTGGAACGAAAAAAAGAATATAGCACAGGTAAGTGGCTGTAAGTCCCCGGGATACCTATTTGCGCAGGTTACTGAAGAGGATGGCACTTGGTCACTCCATGGCTTTCATTTGGCCCCAAAGCCTTCTGTAGTCAGCTGAATTCACTCCTCAGTGACTTTTCTGTGAAGAGAGGTAGGTGCAAATAGGAGATTTTATGAATTCCTTGGGGAGGGAGCAGTGTGAATTGCAGCTTGGTAGGCACAAAGCAAACTGTTCTAATTGTGCAAAGTAAATCGATACTTGGTAAGTTCAAACTCAGTTTTATAGCTGGCAAGCACAAAAGTAAACCTTAGCTGTGATCCTAGCAGCACAGCGGTGTAGCTCTTCCCTTCCCCTTGTCCTCTTGGCTCTTTTAATGACAGTGCAAGCAACCAACCTGTGCCAAAGGGTGCTGTATGGCAAACAATGGGCAGGCTTTTTTCTAAAAAGCACGAGTTTGAGTTATGTGGTGTTTGGGTGTTTCTCTTGAAACGATTCTTCCCTCCTTGAGCTGTTAGATCCTAATGCAGGAAATGGAAGTGCTGCATGCATAAACAGAGTAATCAAACATACACCTCTTAGGAAGAGGCTTGCAATGTCCTAGTGTTTGTTTTGAGCACTGTTAGATACAGTTTGACATGAATGGAGTGAAAACACCTTAGAGAAAGGTGTTGATTGTTCTCACTTTTCCAAGACAGAAATAAGTGGAGTAGATTTCCCTCCTGCATGGAACAAAAGTTGCACGTTTGTTTTTGTCTGGCTAGCTTTCAGTCTCTTTAAAAATTTCCCTACAGGTCCCAGTTTTAAGTAGACAGTTTAAACGTGCAGAGCGATAAAGAAGTGGAATGCAGTGGTTGTGACAACAACTTCTGACCTGAAATGTAAAGAAAACTCAATCCACTTCAGGGTGCCTTTTTTGTCTGTCTGTTTCCATTTTACAAGAGCAACGGTGAAATAAGGAGAATCCCATCTTCACTGTTTCAAAATCCTTTGTTTCTGCGTTTCAGTCACCAGAACATTGAGGAGTAGAGCTGGTGCAAAAACTGTGAGACGAGTCCACGGAGAAAACAGGGACTCGGAGCTGCGCCGCAGCTGTAGAGTCGGACACAGTCGGTACTCGACTACTAACTCGTCCATTCTATTTGACAAACTTATGACAAAGTAAGTCATCTTTTCTTGCAGACCTCTTAGAATGATCTTTCTTAGCAAGCCTTTGCACTATGGCATGATGTTGGCCTCGACTTGCTCTTTATTTTGACAGCAAAGAGGTATGGCTGCTCCTGGCATTTCCTTCCTGTTTACAGGGAGACACCGTTACCTGGCTAGATAAACAGATTTTCTTGAAGGTGCTATTTCAGCATATAAGAATTGATTTAAAAAACAACCAACAACAACAACAAAAGTGCTTCATGGCTTACTAGTTTTGTAATCTCACATTTCTCCAGGAATACTTGATTTGCTGCATTTCACCATTACACTCGTCAGCGCCGCTGATTCTGGTTTATCACTATTTGCATTGCAAATCTCCTTGTCCAAAGCTTAAACTGATGTATGCACTGCTTGAAAACAAAACCTGAAGTTGCAGAGCAGAAGACTCAAGTCATTATGTTAGCCGCTGTGTAACCATACTGCTTTCCAAGCATAAGATGTCCAGCTTATTTTGTTTCTATGAAGAGTTTAAATGGCTCCCGTTAAGCAAAGATGTCCCCACACTGATACTTACTATTAAGCAAGGATTCCACCTCCTTTGGCTGAGGTCTGCTCCCTTACTCACATTGGAACATTCATCCAAGTAGCCTGCAATTCCACACTCTCGGGGGAAAGTCCATAGAATAGAAAAGGTTCCTCCAGTCTCTTCCTCAGCCTTTTTTTGAAGCATGCAATAAAGCAAAACATTCACAGGCTGCCCTTCCATGCAAAACAAGGCAAATTAGTAAGACAGGAGCCACAAAACTGATTGTCCTTTAAAGTTAAAATGAGATTTGAAATAGATCGAGTTAGCAAGTGTTGTAAGTCTGTAGCTAAGTCTGGTTTTGCCAATGCAGCACAATTCGCTATCACGTAGCCAGAGCTGCTTCTGTAGCTCCAAGAAGCAAAACTGCTTTGACAAAATACTGTGTCATCAAAGCATTCGTTGGCTCAGTAGGCACGGCTCAGGTTCAACAAGTTTGTGAAAAAATGAGTACTAACAGAAGCATCAGGGTCCAAAGAAACACTTTATGTCCCCACTGCGAAATGAGGGGCTTTACCTTGAGTGTTATGCACACTGTCAATAGAAAAGCACTGTAACAGAATCTGCCACGGCAGTTTGCATGTTACTGAAAGACCATCAGAGTGGGACTGCAGCAAGATCATTGCGAAGTTACAAAAAAACCATGTGGGGGTGGGAGTTTAGTTGCGTTCGATAACACAATCTTAGATAAAGATTTTGGTCTTAACGTAAAAGTAAGGATGTCTACTGATTTCTTCAACTCCAACAACTGAAGCCCAAGTCTGAAAAATCGCCTTTAAGAATGCAAAGAAAATATTTAACTCTTCTGTATGTTCATACTTTGCTATCAAGCAAAGGAATGAATGCTGATGCCTTAACTATGTAGGGCTGTAGCTTACAGAGAGACTACACCTTCCTGTTTTTTTCCCTTTAAAAACATTAAATGCGCGTGAAATTATTTGGGGGTGTTTTCACATGCAAAGCCTAATGCAGTGCATGCAAGCCCTGTCATCTTCTTCGTCTAGTAGTGTCGCGTTAAGGGGTGTAGCCGATTGACCGTCATGGGTCCCGTCGGATTCAGGGTGCTGAACTATCACGGTCACGGATTCACCAACAACGCAGTACGGCCTCGCTCTAGTCGCATTCAAGGAGAACTCTCACAGCTAGGAAGAATGCAATTAAGTGCAATTTCTTACGGCGACAGGTACACAGGTTCTTTGGATTGTCAGTGATAAATTCACTGTCTGCAAAAGCAAGCTAGCATGCATGAAATGCACAGGTACACAGCCTAGGTATTAAGACATTAAAAAGCATCAAAACTCTAGAGATTTCTAAGATTCCACAGAGACGCCTGGTATAAGCAAGCGTTCAGATCTTACCCCACGGCGTCCCAATGGAGTGGGGGTGGGGGAGTGAGAGGCTCAGCCTGTCGAGTGATGTCAGAAGGAATCCTTCCTGATAGTATCTTCCCTAACATCCCCTTTCTCTTAAAGCAATTGGTATTATTTTCTATCTTTAAGGTGGAGCTTGAGTGACTCTAGTCATGCATATCTTGGTTGTGCTTGGTAGAAATGATCTCACTTGCGTTTAAAGGTACAGACTGTGAGAAATTCCGAGGGCGTGCTCAGTGAGGGGTGGTTGCACCTTGGAGGCGGGTAGCTTTTGGGATGGAGGTGTGCTTATGATGCCTAGTCGCTTAAGGCGATTACTCCACAAGTAGTAACTTAGTGTTGATTTAACTACAGCATATCTAAAACATAAGAAGGATGTTAGTATGGAAGAAGCCGATGAAACCAGTCCTTAAATCTTACTACTTACTGTGCGTGAGCAGACTGGCGTGAGTTTTAGCTATACTGGCAAATATCAAACCACACCTGTGTCGTCCCAAAGCTGGGAAAAAAACAAAAACAAAACCAAGGAAATGTTGAAGCAAATAGGGAGGCGTGTAGCTTGTGCAGTCTTTTAGCTGAGAAAATAAAGAAGGAGAGAGACAGGTAGCCTTGAGCTAGCAGAAGCAAGGAAGAGAAGGGCTAAAAGGGAAAAAACAGGAAGGAGAACACCAGCTCCAGACTGACCTATAGTAACCTTTTTCTCATTAAGGGTCATTAGCACATTAAAAATCACACCTGTCAAAATGCTAATCTATGCTAATGTGGGATTCGGTGTGTGTCCCCCCTCTCCTGTTCCCCCTCCCCCCCGGTATTCCTCTGTAATGCACAAGCTCAGTGGAGATAAGTTAGGTGAGCTGTAATAACCAATCCAAAGGAGCCAAAGAGAGAGTTTTCACAAGTTTCCTGTGTATAAATGACGGTGATTCGAGTCAGAGGTGTGCTTGCTTTGCGAAAGATGGCCAAGTGCCTGACTCTGCAGAGTTCTATAAGTAATTATATAATTAAAAGACCTTCGTGTGCATTCCGACTCTGGGTGCTTATTGGCGCGGTGCACTCTGCACGAACCTGCAGACAACATCTGTACTCGGTGTCATGCCTACAGACAACCCTCTGCTGTTTATTTATTCCTGCATATTTTTCTGTGCATTCAACACAACCCCTTTGGCACAACTAGTTAACCACGTAGCTGCCAGTCCACCACTCAGTTGCACTTGTGAAGAGGAAAAGCTATTTCCGTCTACTGGAGGAGCACATCCTCTAAATGCAAGCTTCACTCAGCTGGTCATTTACTGCAGGACAAGATTTGAAAAGTGTTGTTGAGTTCTGGGTTTCCTGCTTACAGGAAAAATTAAGTGCTAGATCGCCCTCTACTCCGCTTTGTCTGCTGCATTTAATGGAGATTAAACTGATTTCATTTGCTCCTCCGTTTATGGACAATGAGCTGAAGGAACAGGTACAGCACATTAGCCTGGAATGCCTTCCCTCCCAACCAAAGTAAACTGGAGCTGTAACTAACACAAGCAGAAGCAAGGCTTCCATGTTTTCAGCTGAATAAAGTTCCAACAAAATCATCCTCTGGGATTTGAAGGTTACTTCACATGACATGCCAACGACTCTTTTCCCTCCATTGTAAAGCGGATCCCTGCTGTTAGTTGCTCTAGAAGCAAAGGAATCATCGGTTTGGTTACCAAATAGCCGCTTCTGCAAACGAGAAGTGTTGTGCTCTCTCTTCCCTTTGAATGACTCCACACTTCTCATCAGCTACTGGATTGCTGACCTAGAATCAGAGAACATCCCAAGGTGGAAAGGACTCCCAATAATCACCAAGTCCAACTCGTGGCTCCACACAGGACCACCCCAAAGTGAGACCCGATGTCTGAGAGCATTGTTCAACACTTGTTGACCTCCGTCAGGCTCGGTGCCATGAGCAGTGCCCTGGGCAGCTGTCTCAGTAGCCAGCCACCCCCTCAGCGCAGCGCCTGAGGCGCACGGGGCTCGGCGGGGTGGCCCGGGAGGGGAGGACGGCGGGGCGAAGTGGCAGCTCCCTCAGAGCCGTCTCCCCGCCGCCTCGGCCGCATGTCGTGGCATTTTTGTGTCGGGGCTTTTTCATGTCGTGCCCTCGGTCTCTCGCCGCGGGTGAGATGCTGCTCCCCAGCGCGGACCCCTTGCGCGCGGGGCCTGCCCGCGGCGGCGGCGGGAGGGAAACCCCAACCCCAAAGCCCTCCCGGCAGGGAGAGCTCGGGGTGAGGGCCGATCCGGCACCGACAGTAAACACACGCCGGAGGAAACGCTCTGGTTTTAGCCATGAGCAGCGCGGCCAGGTTCACAAGGCGTCACGCTGGAGCTCCGAGTTCGGCGGCGTTCCGAGGCCGTTGTGGCGGTTGTGGAGACGGCCCCGGCTGAGGTGGCTGCTGCTGTGGCTGCTGTCCCCTCTGTCCCTGCTGTTGCCGCTGTTGCCGCTGTTCCCGGACCTTGGAGACCCCCGGCGGCTCCCTGTGCCAGGCCCTGTGGCCCCGGGGAGCTGCCCGCCGCCTCGTCGGCCAGCCCGGCAGCAATCCTGCCAGCACAGAATAGCCCACTGCGTTTCAGGGTAAAGTGACGATTAATTTCTATTTCCTGGCCTGGGTGCTGCTTTCTTCTTTAAGGAAGCTTCAAGGTTAAAGGTTCAACTCAGTTATGTCAGGGTTCAACTCCGTTTCGTGAAGGGGCTCTTGTACGAAAGCTTAAGCTGGGATTGACTCTCTGCTAAGCGGAGGCCAAACGTGGACCTACTGAGAAGCAGGTCCTAAGTGATAACATTTTCTAAAGAGACTGCTAAACACATCTGAAGAGTGCTGCTGCAGAACTCTGAATGGGGGGATAGCAACTGTCTTAAGTGATCTGGAATCTTGAATTTACTTTTCAATGGACAAGAGGTGTGTCTCTCAAGGCAAACAAAGAGAGGAGTAACACCCTCTCTTGTCACTCATGTCAACATAAATTTATGCTCAGAGCGTAGGTGTAGGAACAGCATCGGTATGTATATGGAACATCGGGAGAGGAAGCTCTATCGGTATTTACAGTTTTTCTACTACCTTGCCAGAGAGACGTCATCTCCAAATGAGAAATGGATGTATTTTGAAACAGTGGTGGTGGATCGGATTTCTTCTTTCTAGTGTTAATATTTGCTCTTGAATCGTACTTAATAGCTGGTAACACCTCAATCAGTTGTCAAAAATAAACTTAAAAATGTGTAAGGCTTATCTCATTGGTCAGTATAAAGATCAAGGTCTTCCCTTCCCTTCCCTTCCCTTCCCTTCCCTTCCCTTCCCTTCCCTTCCCTTCCCTTCCCTTCCCTTCCCTTCCCTTCCCTTCCCTTCCCTTCCCTTCCCTTCCCTTCCCTTCCCTTCCCTTCCCTTCCCTTCCCTTCCCTTCCCTTCCCTTCCCTTCCCTTCCCTTCCCTTCCCTTCCCTTCCCTTCCCTTCCCATTTTCCCCAGTATTGTTTTTCTGTTCTCCTTCTCACTGCAGTCTTGATTTTGTTTCTTGTCCCTTAAGTATGTTTCCAAAGTGTTGCTGAAACATTTTCCCTTTCAATCCTAAAAAAGGAGCTGTCACTGGTGAAGATCGGAGCTTATCCCTGAGCCCAGGAGCTGTCACCTTAGTCTTCCAATCGGACAAGGACGACTTCATTTCTCATGTAAATGCATTTGTCAGGTTTGCGTATTGTTTTTTCAGGAATGGAAAGTGTGTATAGAATGGATTTAAAATCAATTTTAAATGTAAAACGTCAAGGCAAAAAAGTTCTAATTACAACCTCTGCACACAATTTGCCAGCTGTGGGACTAGGAGTTTTCTTATTTACTGTGTTTTGTTTAACGTGTCTGAAGTTTAATGGACA
Source organism: Aythya marila (assembly GCF_965140915.1). Lineage (NCBI taxonomy): Eukaryota > Metazoa > Chordata > Aves > Anseriformes > Anatidae > Aythya > Aythya marila. The sequence goes on along the minus strand of NW_028136949.1, from coordinate 89,658 downwards.
GCAATCAAGGCGTGCTAGAAATCTGAAAGCACTTTATGCTTTGTTCTCTCCGTCATTTTGGTATAACAAACTAGCTTATGTTTTAAACCCTCCATGAGGTTAGTGGTTTCCCTAAAGGTAACAAGTCCCTGTGTGCTACAGTAAGACAGTAACAAAACGTGAAGTATAGAAGTTCATCCTGTCATTATTCAGCTTCTGCCTATGGACACACAACTACGCTTATTTAAAGCGGTATCACCTTGAAACCTAATCAGCATTTTAAAAAGGACTTTGTAGCAGTTATTGGCTTTTGTCCTGGAGGGCTGAGGTTTGTTTTGTTTTGTTTTACATTCAGCATTTCCGTTTCTAGCTTACATTCCCCTGTTGTTTTGCATGAGGAAAGCGTGCAACTTTAGAAAGGAGAACGGAAAGAGCTGCTTTTTAGTCTAACTTTTCAGTTTGTCGTAGGAGTTTTAAATGTGGTAGGAGTAAAACACCAGAAGTACTGCTGCCAAAGTTATATTCAAACTCGTCTTTCTTGGAGAAGCAGAAGAAGCCCAGGGAGAAATAAATTTGCAAACATGCTCTTCATGCTCTCCTTTCCCAAGATTTCTCTGAGATATAGCCCATCCTCTGTGGGTTTTGAGGTATATGGTTCCCAGGAGTGAAAAGGAGGGCCAAACATCTCTCCTCTTGGATCTCAGCATGCCAGGGCTTTGGTGTACTGCCACTTACAGCTCCGCTTTTTCACCTGGAAAAAGCGACCGCATGATGTAGACTGAGGAGCCCTCACAGATTAACTTGCTATCACCAAGTGACGCCCATGAAAGGTGTATTTAAAAGCTAGGCTCATTATAGAATCACAACAAACCCCTCATGACTGGTGCAGTAGACAGTGAGGTAGAGGGCGAGCCCTGGAAAGACAGAAGAAAAGTAGCAGTGAGTTCTGGGTACCTTTGTGCAGACGAAACAGAAAAACGCAGGCAGTGAAGTAATAGTGTTCCGTTACTAATGCCAGCAATAGATAATTGCAACAATTATCTATTAGATCATAGGTACTAATTAACAGATAATTGCGCAACTCCGGAAATCAATAAATAACTGATTCCCCTCAGAGAATGTCTTCTACATTTTTATATTAAAAAGACTCCAGAGTTGTAATGGATTAAAATCCTACGGAAGGGAAAGAAATGGCATCAGCCACTAGTTCTGCAGAAGCGAAAAGTAATACTGATAGAGTTTAGATGGAAATTTTCACTTTGTGTGTTTAGTTTGGGGATTCTTTTTAAATCATTCATACCAGCGATTTAGTTCTTAAGGCTGTTTCTTTGAGATTAAGTGACAGGACTTCTGTTACTCTTTTCTTCTTGGAGTGCTTCTTGATAGTCTTACGTCAACCAGAACTTCTGTCTCTGTCGCAGATGTGAACAATGACCGTAGCTAAGAAGCCCAAATCTTCAAAGCCTAAAAAGCCCTCTTCAAGGCGGTCTGGCAAATCCAAGAAACCAAGTCCTAAAATACTGATGTCACGCACCGCCAACTGGGGCCGGATAGTGCCTGCAGAAGATTCAAGCCAAGTCTCTGTGGCCCAAGGACGTGGAGGTGCTATTTACTGTAGATCATCTGAAAAATCTAAGGCTTTTGCCCCAAGAGATCTAAGTAAGTGTGCGTTCTATCCTGCCTCCATTGTCTTCAAAGCAAAAGTAGAAAATGCAGTTCTTACTTGTTGCACTGATAGAGAAGGGGACTACTGTGAAGAAAGACTTCAAAAGCGAATCCCCTAAGGCAACTGAAGTGACTGATGTTACAGAAATTAATTTTGATATATTTACAGTCAACAGAGAAATACGGGGAGCTTTTTGTAATGCACAGATTCCTCCATGTCTTTTCTGTTTTGCAGAGAAAAGTGTTTGATTGTTGCTATTCACAGCTTCCATTTTTCACAGGTTTTTTGAAGGATAACATTGCTCAGGAAAAAATCTGGTATCTGTAGGGGTACCGTCATTCCTAGTTCCTAGTTTTTACGTTTTTACCGTATAATTTCAAGTCTAAGTTTGTGGTTTAAGTTATAATAAGGAAAAAAACAGTAGTTGAGTTAATCAGGTTAAAGATTATAGATGGAGAGGAACTTGGCATTAGGTGCTACAAACAGAATGGCAGTTAGCCTTGCCTTAGAAAAATTAAAATGGTTGACTAAAGTTGTTTTTGGTTTTGTTTTTTTTTTCCCCAAAACATTGTGTTGACCAGCCAATTTGAATTTGGTGGTATTAAAGCTGTCTGCAATAAGTTTTTCTGGTTTGGATTGTAGCTAGCTCCTCTAGGTGCTCCTGCAGAATAGTATTTTTTTAAATACCTTTCTTCGAAACAAACAAACAAGATCTCTTTTTAAATTTAACTTTCTTGCAGTCGTTAATGATGGAATTGCTCCGCCACAGAGCATTCTTTTTCCACCTGAGAAGATTTGTATGGATTGGCGAGAAACACAAAGTGTTGGAGTTGGCCTGTACAATCTTGGCAACACATGTTTTCTTAATGCTACTCTACAGTGTTTGACCTACACACCCCCACTTGCCAATTACATGCTTTCTCTTGAGCACAGCCAGTCATGTGAGTACTTTCTAACAGTATTTTGAATCTGTTGGATAGCTCTGAAGGTGAAAGAACAGCAGTGATTCTGTGAGATAAGCTTATTTGCCTGATTTTACCTGTAGCAGCTGGCTTTGAGCACTGTATTAGCAGTGGGCTCCGAATAGCATATGGAGTGCAATTAATGCACCATGTTTTATTTATTTAGTTAGTTATTTGTTTGTTTGTTTGTTTGTTTGTTTATTAAAGGATCATTTATTGCTTCATGGGAATAATGAAGTGCATTGGACAGTAATGCATTTGGTAGTAATTTTAGAGAGTAATACATTTTGCAGCCTGTGGAGTTCACATTCCTGTCAGCCTTTACAACTGCGACTTTGCAGTAGTCTTTTAGATTTCTCATCACAACATGCATTTGAATACAGGCTTAGTGGATATTTTTCTTCTGTCAAGTTGTGTGAAATGAAATGTTACAAGACTGTTGGGACATTGGCATCTTGGGAGAATAGAATGTAGCAAGGAGAGTGGATATTGTATCTATAGTTTAAATTGTACTTAGATGTTTGTAGTTCTGGATATTTCGCTGGACTGGGATGCTTTGCTCTTTCACTCTTCAGGTCGTGAACAAGATTTTTGCATGATGTGCACGATGGAGACTCACATTAACCAGGCCCTGCGTTGCACTGTTGATGCCATCGAGCCTACGCATGTTATCAGTAATCTCAGTCGTAAGTGGCTTCAGATGTGTTTCTTTTCGATAGCTTGTAATCTTCAAATAATTATTTGATGTGTCTAAGTGGTTTTAACACTCCAATGAAGAGAGATTTTAGAAATACAAGAATGATTTCATTTTTAAATGAGGTCAATACTATCATCTTCTTATTTAGGAATAGGACAACATTTCCGTTTTGGCAGTCAAGAAGACGCACACGAGTTCTTGCGCTATACTGTTGATGCTATGCAGGAAGCGTGCTTGAACGGAAGCACCGAGTAAGCATAAACAAGTTCACTTTCATACATTCTCTAGCACCTTCTAGTCCTTTATTTACTCTCAGAAATGATCTCTAGCACCTTTTAGTGCCTTATTTACTATCAGCAACGCAAGTCTACATCATCCTTGGTTTTCATCAAACTCTTTGAAGAGTTAATTCTGTGCCTTAAATCTTCTGAGGTCTGATTATAATTTATTTCCAGATTGGACAGATCTTCTCAAGCTACCACCATCATTCATCAAATATTTGGAGGATTTCTAAGATCGAGAGGTACTTGAAAAAATATTCCTGTCCTTAGAACTGATCTGTGTCTTTTGTCGGTAGTAAAGCAGTCTGTAGTTTGTCTAAAGTAGTATCTGTCAACAACTTGAATTTGGACAGTTAGTCTCCTTCACATAATGTTAAGCATTTATATTTTGTTTCCAGTGAAGTGCTTGAATTGCAAAGCAGTTTCGGATACGTATGAGGCATTTCTTGATATCACTTTGGATATAAAGGTAAGATGTTTTCTAAATATAATTCATGATGTTTAAGTACATGCATAACTTTCTAAATTAAACTTGTTTAACTTAAAAAACCAAACCACATATAATGTTAAAACGTAAGAGCTTGGTGGTGCTAAGGAAGTGGATTGGACTTTGTCCTTCCGTGGAACCCATGTAAATAGTCTCCACATTTGCATTGGGTTTAAGGGGAAAGAATTCTCTTTCTGCAAAAATTATAATGCTGTCATACTTCTTTGTTGTTCTACCTCAATATACATCTAATTGTTAGACTGATGAATTTGTCCCCAGTATTGATGACAAAGCACACTGTAGATGCTGTCTAGGCTACTGGAAAAGTATTTGTTCCAAAGTCAAATGCCTTCCAGGTGAGGTCAATGCTGAGCATGCTCTTTCTGCCTCCTTCTTCACAGTGCTCCTAGTAGATCGCTTGAGTATGTTAGTAAGATTCTCTTATAAACTACTAGTATGTCTCTGGAATTCTGAATTACGGTGACTTTGCGCTCTTCTTTCTCGCTGCTCTAGGCGGTTTCGTCTGTTAGCAGAGCTCTGGAACTCTTTGTGAAACCTGAAGAGCTGGATGGAGAGAATTGCTATAAATGTAGCGAGTAAGATTTTGACGAATTAGGTCTTAATCCTAGATGTCAGTTTTCTATGTTGCATGACTCTGTTGGACTACCTCTAAACTTTGGATCTACTTACAAGTTTTGTGGAAGTTTATAAAAGACTTGGATTTTTGTTTCCTTGGAGGGGGGAAGTCTTGTTCATAGGCATTCCCTATGGGTTTGCAATTCTCTGGCTTGTATTTTGCCATCAGAATTCAAAAAGAGCTACTTTTGTTCTTTCTATTTATTAGCTCTCGACAGTACTTTTCTTGATGTAAACTGCCCAGTTTCCGTTGTTCTCTGGGCTAGTGGCTAATTTTCACTGCTTACACCGTAGGTCCTACCTTGGAGCGGGCAATGTGTCAAACTGAACTATTTTGTTTCAAAGGATGGCAGATGGTTTCAGTGTCTTTCCAGACAAGCTCAGTACATGAAGACTTCCTACTGTTAAATGTCTCCCTCCTGTAGAATGACCATGTGCTTCTGTTGTATTTTTGATGTTGATAGTCGACCTATGTTGGAGATTATTTGCAATTTCTAGCCCTGGGGACCAAGGCTCTCTCGTTCCGCTTTCAGTATTTGTATTTCCCTTGAAAGCTGAAAGAATGTATCCAGGATTGGAGTTCAAATAGCCACTTTTGTAGACCAAGAAATGGTACCTTGCCATCCAACCTGGTCATACCCTTTTGTGAGAGATTCCTGTTCCCGCTATGCTCTGAGTTGTTGGGAAAATTGACCTTCTTCTGTGTATTAACAAACCTGACACGCAGTGCATGGGTTTATGAAAAGAAAAAAGACCAACCTATTATGCAAGTAAATATCATTCAAATAGCATAGGCATGCGTGAGACATTAAAAGGAGTTTGTTTTGGGGGCGAAAAAAGAAGATGCCTTCAAACACTTATCTCTGCTTGGTTTTAAGGTGTAAAAAGATGGTTCCTGCATCCAAGAGATTTACCATACACCGTTCTTCCAAGGTTCTCACAATATCACTGAAAAGATTTGCAGATTTCACAGGTGGAAAGATCAACAAGGTATATTTACCACTGTAATGCAACTATATCATTGTGTAATGGGACATCCCCCAAAGCTGAAAGTTGTTAATATTTTCAGACAATAATTGTAGACTAACGACTATGGCTTATTCTTTCTCTTAATATCAATAAAGTTCCCGCTTGACAAGAAGCATATGCTTTCCTCTGAGAAGGCTGATTCATCAGGAAACAGTTCTCTGCAACTTCTAGTCTTAACCGTTGTTTATGGGAAGACTTATTTGTAGTGAATCAAGAAATATATTCGAGAAATATATTCTAGAAATCAATTCTAGTCTGTGTTTTTTGGAAGTGTTTTTCTCTGGCTAGTCCACGAAGTACTCTGGGATAATTTTTCTATCTTCTTGATGTCTCTTTAGGAGGTGAAATATCCGGAGTATTTGGACCTGAGAGCCTACATGTCGCAGTCAATGGGAGAACCACTGCTCTATGCCTTATACGCGGTGCTGGTACATCACGGTGTCAGCTGTCACTCAGGACACTATATATGCTATGTAAAGGTAGAAGTCAACAGCATTTCTAACAGGGTAAAGGTTGTGCTGGCAAACCAATTAAAGCATGACTAGCAGCTACTGTTTCTAGGGAAAAAGATTTCATTATATTTTTATTTGACACATGTGTATTTTGTTCCTATCCGTGATTTCAACTGGAAAACGTGCAATTCACCTAAAGAAATCATTGTCTTTATTTGCAGGCTGGTAATGGACTTTGGTATCAGATGAATGATGCTAAAGTAGTGCATACTGACATTAAAAGAGTTCTTGGTCAGCAAGCTTACATACTTTTTTATATCAGGTAATAACAAATCTTAAAATGTGTTCAGAAGAGATTTACTTTCCTGTTATTGATATTTTTCTGTTTTGCAAGTGTTTTTCTTGCTGTCCCGGGAGAAGATTATTATTTGTCTAATTCAGTTCTGTCTAACCTGAAATTCTCTGTGTCGTTTATTATCTTTTGTTGCTTGGCCTTAAACTGCAGCACTCGTGTAAATTGCTATCTATGTGTTATCTGTAGCTGGCTACTTTAGAGAAGGAGAGAAATGAAGGTCATCTGTGGTGTAAGAATGAATTATTGCTCTGCAAGTGATAGTCTTAGTAGGAAGACTGTTCTCTACTTTTCAGTCTGTAGTCTTGGCGAAGCCTTCTGTAGAGAAGGCTTCCATATCGTATGAGCTGTTCCTCTAAAATGATAGGATGGGATTTAATCCAAGAGTAGGCTGAAAGAAAAACTAAACTACGATCACTGCTCTTTTCTGAAGGCGCTATGATTTGACACTTGGAGAACGTGCGTTTTACTTGCCAGCACCATCTTATCCCTGTTCATTCCCTCCTGGTCAGCAGGGGGCTAATAGTAAGCAGGCTGGATTTCTGGGACCACGACTTCTTCCTCATATGATTAAGGTAATTCAGGGAAGCGGGAGGGCAGATAACGGCACCAAACTGCTAGTGGGTTTGGGGTTTGGTGTGGGGTTTTTTGTTTGGTTTTAAGCATCTTTTTAGGTGTTAAGACCATTTGTAGAAACACTCAGTAGGAGAGTTTTGTGTTTCAAAATGTTACATGCAGTGTTTGCGTTAATCCATCTTGCAATTTCTTCTTTTTAAATACAGAATTCAAGCCGTTTAAATGGAAATGGATCCATAAAAGAGGACACAAAGACCACTGGTGTCACCCTAAAAAGGCCATCTTCAGCACCACCAATGGCCTGTGTTCAAAACCAGGCAATTACCAGGCCTTCAATGACTGATACGTCAAGAAAACAGAAGATCACCATCAGTATTCACAATAAATTGCCTGCTCGTCAGACTGTGTCACAGCCTGACTTTCTTAGCAGTGCTGTGGAGGATGAAGATCTCTACCAGGCTGTTCCTTCATCCACAATTACAAATTCGGTAATGCAAATGAAGCAAATGCAAACAAACAAAAAAGTTTCTGATGAAATTTTTGTGGAGCCAACAGTGAATGAAAATCCTAAACTCAGCTCTGATAACACAGTCCCTTATGGTGCAGAATCTTCAGGAAAATCTGAGGAGGAGTCAAAGGGCTTATTTCAAAGGAATTTGAAATGCAATGCAATGTCCTCTAATGGAATTTTGGTTGGAAAGGTAGTCCGTACATTGCAGCATTCCAATTCTTCCTGTCAGAATGCTGACAAAGGAAGATCCCAGCATGAGCTGCCAAAAACAGATTCACTAAATAGTGCTATTAGGTTAGTTACTGAATCTAAAGAAAACGGACTGAAACTTGATGATTCCACTTGCCGAGTTGAACCTGTTAAACCTTCTGAGATGTTCTTTTCTAAAACAAATGGATCGCTTGAAACATAGATTTGCTCCATCGAGAATTTCTCACCTACGATGTATTCGGGAGTGTTTATTGTGTTCCTAATTCAGGTGAAATACTGAGAAAACACAGCACACATGTGATCGTAAGGCTTTGTGGTATTATCCCCTTAGAATTTGCAGACCTGAGCTTACATTAGAACTTGTCAACTTAAGCTCAGCTGAGATAAAAATTCCTAAGTTTCATAAAGTAGATTTTGGGGGGTGAGTTGGGGTTACCTTTGAAGTGTAGATAATGCATACAACTCACAGCGGTCTTGCTTACCATTTAATGGAGACATTCTGACAAGACTAGTCCTCAGTACTACTACAAATAGTATTTTTTTGTCTGCTGACTTGTGCGTTTTAATTGCAGATGCCTGGAGCTATGCCTTCAGTCAATCGAGAAGTCATCACGGAGTCCTTCAGAGCCAGCCAGCTGAACAGCTTGTCAGAGGAAATGAGGTAAAATGAGCACAGTCTGATTAAGACAAGACTTTATGGAAGTTCGTTACAGTTTTATCTGTCTACTAATAGTATTTAATGGAAGGATTTAAATTAGTACAATTCCATACTGTGTGTCCAGTGTCACGAACAGAACTAATGATCAGCACTGAGCATATCACTCTGATGCAGGTTGGTGCCTCAAGGAGAACTTGTGTTCCTTTATAGAATGTTTTTCCATTTTTCTCCACTGTCTGGAGAAACACTGGCTGTTCCCCGCTCGCCCCTATGCCTTTTTTCTCGGAGCAGCAGGTGGAAGGAGACAGATGCGTTTGCTTTTTTAGTGCAATGGCTTCAGAAGCAAGAGGGGCAAAAGCACTTTCTCTGGGAGCTGAAGAAGGTGTCCTAATCACAGGAGAGGTTTCTAAATGGCATATCTTTGCGAGCGTTCCTGTAGTCTGGAGGTTTTTGTTTGTTTGTTTGCCTTTGGAAGGTTTTAGTCTTAATATTCACGTCCTTCAGCAGAAGTGAGAAATGGGTTTTTATTTTATGCAGTGTTGCGGAACCTCCGAAATCTCCTGGGAATGATGAATACCTCGCCCAGTACCAATGTGATGACCGTGGAGACAAGGAGAAACCAAGAAGATCAAAAGAACGTGACCTCATTTCAAAAGAAAATGTTTTGTACGGCAAAGAGTCTTGTGAGCCTGGTGAGAAATTGCGGCAAACTTCCTCTCTCAAGTCTGACACTGAATGTAGCTCTAACAATCTTTCTTCCATAGGTATTGCAGATAGACGCCAAGATACAAAGGACAAGACTAAAACCACTGAGAAAGAGCATTACCGAAGCAAGAGGGAACATGCTCCTAGTGAAGAGAAGGAGAGTCAAAAAGCAGGTCCTTCCAGCAAGAGGAGGTGTTCTCAGAGCGTGGAATTTGTTGAGCAAAAGAGTCACAAGCAGGAGTACTGGGAGGGAAGCAGGTACAGATCTTTCCCTCGTGAAAGAAACAGCCCTGAGAATGGCAGAAGAGCAGTCAAATATTCAAAGTACAGATCTGGCAGCGGAGGAAGATCAGAACAAGGTAGCAATAGGTACTACCGATCCAAAGGGGAAAGAAGTTGGAGCAGAGAAAGATACTATCGAGACGAAGCACGGAGATGGGAAAGATGTGGCTATTACAAGGATTACTATTCACCTCATGCGACAGGAGACAGTAGAGAAAGTTCTCTCACGGCGATTCAGCCTTTGACAGATTGACTGCAACTTACTACAGCAGGTCACATAAGCATTATCATTACAAAAGCGGATGGCCTCACGGTTCCCTCTTGAGAGAGGAAGATGTACGTCGCTTTAGCACACCCCGAGCAGACTTGCATCGTTGCTCGGTACCTCAGCAACATTCCAGAAGACATTCTCGTGAAAGACATGCGCTTCCACCTGTGTCAGCTCATTTGGAGAACTGTCGCCAGAAAACTGAAACAGAAGGAAACAGAAAAAGAAAATATACCCGTGCAGAAGGTAGTGAAAGTGAAATAGAAAGGAAAGACAGAAAGATAGAAAAGGAGCTTGTAGGTGGTGAAAAAAATGCAAAAATATCACAAGTTCTGGAAGAAAAAGAAGTCTAAGGATAAAGATGGAGAGAAGGATTCCAAGTAAGCAAGGATTCCAGCATACTCCGCATTTTTTATCCTAATTCTTTTCTGGGTGCTTCTCATGTCTTCCTTTTTTTTTTTTTTTTTTTTTTTTTTTTTTTCCTGGTGGTTTCTAAGTTCTTTAGATAGCACCAGCTGGCTGGGGATCATGTTGTTAGGTTGATCAGTGAAGACAGGAAAGCTCTTGCTGAATTGTGTCAGAGCACTAGCTTTGGACCACATAGTTCGAATCACATCCGTACACCATTCCAGATTAGGTTAAAAGATTTTTTCTGCTTGCACGTATTCCAGAGCTAGCCGTTGTTAATGATCTGTGTACAAACCAGGACCTATGGTCCTTCAATCTGACGGCTTAAGTTTGCTGCATCTAAAGTAAGTTGCGTGTGCACAAAGCACCACAAAATAGCTGACATGCTGCAAATCATCACCTGTGGTAAAATAAATCAGGTTTCATATAGGCAACAAGTGCCACATCTTTTTTTCCCTTTTTAACTTGCATGTTTCTTTCAGACTTCATGATTTGTGTTTCTGTGCGCTCCGCTTTGACAATGCCAATCGCAAGCGTAAGAAAAAGAAGAAAAAGGAGAAGAAAAAGAAGAAAAAGGAGAAACACCAGGAAAGCAAAAGGCTCCTTGGAACACTTAGATCCTCGTTTCCAGAAGATAACGCGGGAGAAGAAGGAAGAATCCCATCCTCCAGATGGCTCTTCATGTGAATAATGCAGAAGTGAGAGCAGTAAACAACCTTACAAGGAAGGGAAGACTTCCAGTGCAGGCGAAAGCAAGAAATACTGCTCCATCGCATCCAACGACTATACTAAAGGTAAGCGGCCGCAGCGTGTGTGAGGAATTCCTTTTATATTAATCTCGAGATTATTTCAAACAGTCTTGAAGTGCTTGATGACTTAACAGTCTGCAGATTTATTATCAAATCAAAAAAAAACCCCACTTGGTAGACTAATTTTTTCCCAGTTTTGAATGGCCACTAGGAAAGAAGGCCTGAAATAAAGAGGTTAAAGGCAAATGGTTTTCATTTGGTTTGATGATGAAGTGGCAAACAAGAGGAAGAGTTGCAAGCTCCCTTCTTAAATTCAGTCCAGCCAAGTAGGAAAAGTAAATGTGGACAGCTGTATCTTGGCAAAGAAGATAGTAGGGAGCAAGGAGGTTTAGCAGTCAAGATGGAAGGTGATGCCATGAGGCTTAGAGGCTAGTAATGTTCTAATGAATCACAGCCTTCCTAAAAAAAACCTGCCTGAACAATTCACGTGAATAACATACTACCTTCAGCTATTTCAGCTTCTTGCTGTACAGCTGAATGCCTTTTACGTAATGTTTGGAGAAGTAAAATCTCGGAAGAGGTTTTCATATCTTTTGCCCAGTTTGGATGATGAAGTAAATTGCCAGAGTCAGTAGATTCTGGCACTGACAAGTTTCTTCAAGCTTAAGAGCGAGTGCAATTGTTTCCAAGCATTTTTCTTTTCTGAGACAGGGAGCACCAGAAGTTGTCATCTTAAAATACGACATGGAGGGGAGGCTGGTTGTTCACACATTCTTGCCAACATTCATGCAATCTGTCCCATTATCAAGAACAAAATTAGGGACTGAACGGAGGTCTTTCAAATTCCAGTGTTGCAAAAATGGACTTTTTACGATACTAATGTCAAAAGAATCCTGATTGTACTAGACTGGAAGTATCTCTTCTAGCTGAAAAATCAGGAAGAGCACAGAAGAAAATGCCTCTGCTCTACTGCTCTTCGGGCTTCAGTGAATTCTCTGGCCAGCAGATGGCGAACTCGTTCTCTCTAAACCAGTCCAAAGTAGAGGAAGAAAGTCAACGTCTTGCATGCATTACACAAGTGCGGGGCATGGGGATCCCTGGGCTATATACGTGAAAGAGATGTTCGTTGATAAATACAGCAGTACCCGCCCCACTTGGATACACTGCTTGCAAGGTAAGCAGGATAGGAGGGCTGTGCAAAGCAATTCTGTTAAATTGAGGAATTCAAGTATTTCGTCAAGCCTGAAGATACTAATTAGTTTCCTTTTGGGGAAGGTCAGTCTTTCAAAGCAAAGAAAAAATGTCTCTTAAGCAGGATTTTCTGAATGGTGGAATCTAATCTGAAAAAAGACCACTTCCACACGTTAATTATTTGCTAGTTTATTATTTTTAATTTTCTACTGTATTGAACCTCTTAAAGAAGCTAGGGACAGACTAGGAGCAACGGAGGACTTGTTAGAGTGCCTTTTAAACCGGAATCATGTTCCTTTGAATAAATGAACAAGGATAGCTAGTGACAATTTGTGATTTAAGGAAATTGCAGATACGTGAGAGAAAGAGCAGCATTAAAGCAGTTAAATTCCTGCATTCCTAAGTGCTCTCTCTAGCAAGTTAGTGAACGCTTCTGTTCTGTGGCTAGGATTTGGTCAGCTTTGATCACTAGTAAACCAAGGATGCTGTCCAGTCAAACCTTCATATGACTGTAACTTACCTAAGGTCAACCGTTTGCTATCAAAGCAGGTAGCTTGGTCCTACTATTCTGTACAGCTCACCAATTTTAGCATAGAATTCAAATGTAGTCCGTTTAATGGGAGGACTTTGGAAGCCGCCTTCTCCAGTCAGTTCAGATGTCGGCGAGGGGCTGGTGAGCCGCTGGGACGGAACCCCCGTTGCCCGGGTTCCCCAAGCAACCGCCCCACTCTCCAGCCACCATGGCAGGTCCAGCAGCCGGCTCCCGCTCCTCCCGGGGCTGCGGCCCTGCTGGCGAGCCCAGCGCCCCAGAGCTCAGCCCAGCAGCCTTTTTCCCACAGAGGGTTTCCCCAGACGGCTTCCGCGGCTTGCGCAGACGCAAAACTCCCCCTTCGTCGTCCCAGCCGTGCCGCCAACGGTGGCTGCCTGGCTGCTGCCCTCCCTCCCCGGAGCGACGGCGCTGCCCTTGCAGCCCCCGCAGGTACCCACCCTCCCCTCCGCGCTGCCCCAGGCCACCGTCTGGCACGTGGTGCCGGGGGTCCAGGGGCAGGTGCTGCAGCTCCCCGCCGGGGTGCAGCTGCCACCTGGGGGGCACCTCCCAGCCCAGGGGCACCACCTGCAGCTTGGGCAGCTCCCCGCCGGGGGGCAGCTCCCTGCTGTGGGGCAGCTCCCCGCCGTGGGGCACCAGCTGCAGCTGGTGCAGCTCCCCGCTGTGGGGCAAAACCTGCAGCTGGTGCAGCTCCCAACCATGGGGCACCAGCTGCAGCTGGTGCAGCTCCCCGCCGGGGGGCAGCTCCCCCACACCGCTCCTCCCTGTGCCCCCGTCCATCAGTGGGGACAGCCCATGGTGACGGGGACACTGGTACCCCACCATGCGCTGGGGCTGGGGCCCAGGGCCGTGCTCCATGGGGAGCTCCTGCACCCCGCAGGCACCTGCCTGTTGCAGGCCCCCGCCCAGCGCAACCCCCCGCCACCCCTCGTCCCGGGGCCTCCGCTGTGGGGGCAGGCGCTCCCCACGCCCCGCACCCTGAGCAGCAGCCGGGGGCAGCTGCCGGAGCCCTGCTTGCACGCCGTGGGGCTCAGCGAGGACCAGGGGCCCCCGCTGCCCGGCCCCACTGCCCCCAAGCCTGCCCAGGCTCCAAGGACCGCCAGCACCCAGACGGCGACGCCTGACGGTGAGTTTGGGGCTGGCACAGCCGGCCGCTGGGCGCCCCACACCCAGGGGCCATGGGAAAGCTGACATCGCCCGTCTTGGGGGATTTTCTTGCTTCGTCCTCAGCGGCGACAGCCCCGCAGGTGCCTGAGGAGCCCCCGCAGCTGCCCGAGCTGGGCCCTGATGCCTTTGCCGAGGCCTTTCCAGAGCTGGCAGGGGACAGCCAGCAGCTGCAGCACATGCAGGACGAGCTCCTGGCCGACCTGGACATCCCCATCCCCGGCATGGAGGAGCTGCTCAGCTGGCTCGATGCCGTGGAGCCCCAGGACGCCTTCCCCGATTTGCCCAGCAGTCCTGCCCTCAGCCGCTTCCTCTCGCAGCTGCCCGACCTCTGCGAGGACATCGAGGAGCCGAGCACGCAGGGACTGGAAGCCACAGGAGCCCTCGGTGAGGTCCCCTCAACCCCTGGGCTGCGCCCCGAGAAGCTTGAGGGTGGGCTGTCGCTGCAGTCCCCCGTCGTGCCAGCAGTGAGCCCCCCGCTCAGCCCTGCAGCCAGTCCCCTGCCCAGTGCGCTTAGGAGCCCCCTACCCAGTCCACCCCTGAGTCCCCCCAGGAGCCTCCCTGACACCCAGCTCCTCAGTGCCCTTAGTAGACCCCTGCCCCAACCCCCCCAGCGTTCCCTCAAGACCCGCCCCAACCCCAAGGTCCCCAGTGCCCTTAGTAGACCCCAGCCCAAATCCCCCCCGAGTTCCCCCAAGAAACGCCCCAACCCCAAGGGCCGCAGTGCCCTTCGTAGACCCCAGCCCAAATCCCCCCCGAGTTCCCCCAAGAAACGCCCCAACCCCAAGGGCCGCACTGACCATAGGAGACCCCTGCCCAAACGCCCCCTGGGTCCCCTCAAGAGCCCCCCGCCTGCCCCTGCGTCCACCGGCACCAAGCGGGGGGCCAAGCGCCCTGCGCCCAGCAGCACCCCCGGGACAGCGCAGAGCTGCCAGCACAGGAGGCCGACGACAGAGAACCCCCCCGGCAAGGAGAGGGAGACGCTGCTGGGCCAGGCTGGCCAAGGCCGCAAGAGACCGTGCCAGGGGAAGACGGGTGGCAGCAGCACGGTGGCTGGCAGCAGCAGGGAAGCAGGCAGCAGCGGGCAGCAGCTGGCGATCAACAGCACCACGGCACCCAGCAAGAGAGCGCGAAGCCCGGGGGCTGCAGGGGGGCAAGGAGCAGCGGCGCCACCTCCCCGCAGAGCGCGGCTGCTGCCGGAGACTCCGAGTGGGGAGCCCCGTGCCGTGCGGCCCCAGGACAGGCTCTGTGCCCAGGCCAGCGGGGCCAGGACGCTGCAGCGCCAGCAGCCGGGGACAAAGACCCCCAGCGAGACTTTGCAGCCGCTGGGGGCCAGGGCCAAGGCGCTGGGGCCAGCGTGCCAGCTGGCCTGTGTGCAGCCGCAGCCCACCTCCAGCAGCCCCAGCAGCATGCCCAGCGCCCCGCCGACAGTGCCAGGCTCCAGCTACCCGTGACCGACCTCGGGCTTCTCCTCGACGGCCCCCGCAGCACCCAGGCAGGCACAGAGACCTCTGCAGGCACCTGCTCCAGCTTCAGCCACGCTCCTCAGCCCTTGCCCCTCTCACTTGCCCTCTCCCCTCTCTCGTGCTGGAGCTAGGGGATGGGCTTGCCACTCACAGGGATGGCAACAGCGCCAATGGCAAATGCGCGCGCGCCTCACCCAGGAAGGTGGCAATGGCAAGCTGGGGAGATGCTGGCAGCAGCTGAGCTGGGAAAGCTTGGCCATGGCAACTGCTGCTTGGGACACCAAAGGGCTGAGAGACAAGACTTGCTTCTTCTTTCGGGGCATTGCTCTTCTTTCCTGCCTTCTGGATTAAATTCCTCTCCTTAGGTGGTCACTCAGCAAGGCCTCTGCCTGCAGAGCACTTCTTCTTGCACTGGCATGCCAAGGGGATAAGAACTGGGAGGTTTTGGGGACAGCAAATGATCAGTGGGATGGGAAGTGATGATGGGGATAGCAATTCATTGGAATGGGACAAATGGGTTTTATTTGTATTAAATTTAAATTTTTAAATTTTCATTTAATTTATTGGTTTTCTTATTTATTTAATTAAATCCACTTTATTGACTGTGTTGTACAGTACGGCATTGTTTTATTATTATAAAATTATAAGTATTTAATAGCATTAAATATTTTTATATATTAATATCTTATAAACTGTAAGTATCATTATTTATTATTTTGTTGGTTTTTATTCCTTTTCTACCCTATTAAACTCTCTTTATCACAACGCACTGGTTTGGACTTTATTTTTCCTTCCGAGTCGTTCTGGATTCACTCCGGATGGGGGGACACTAGCGAACGCCTGTGTGCTTCAGATCCAAGGTCACCTTTGCCCTCATTCAAGATACATATTTGCATCTGTTGTTGTGAAACAAAATTAACAACAGGAACAATAAAGTTACCTACTTGCTAGCAGCAGCTCTACATTTGCTGGGGTCTGCTCTGTGCATTTTGAAGACCATTCCATGCTCTTCAGCCCCTTCAGGAGGAAATGTATGGTTCTAGGAAAATGCGTCTTGACCTGATGCAAAGCTGTGACGCAGCCTGCAGCTGCTGCAAGCCCTGGCATTTTACCTGCAGCCCCTCCAACAACTCTGATGTTCCCTGCATCGACTTCAACCACTGCGGCAGGACCTGAGGCCCCTCAAAGACTTGTCACACACCCTGCAGCCCCTCCAGCCCCTGGCATGTTCCCTGCAGCCCCTCCAAGCCTGGCACAGGCCCTACAGCTGGCTCCGGGGACGACCCCGTTGCTGTCTCAGGCACCAATACACACAAGGGGAAGGAATGCATGCAGAAGTCATCTCGTTTCGGAAGGGCAGAAAGTCCTCCCAAGAAGAGGAAGGAGCAAGAGGAAGGCGAGGCAGCCTACCCCAAGGTAGGGCCATCCCAGGGCACAGGAGGCTGTTGGAAAGGAGATTAGATAGAAAAGCAGCAGGAAGCAGGTGATCCCCATCCCTGGGCGAGCTGCGAGCCATGGGACAAGATTGCAGCTGTCCTCCAGGTGAGCACATTGTCAGCTGGCTGCTGCGCTGCTGGGATAGCAGCTGCGGGAGCCTGGCAGCAGAGGGCAGGGAAGCCAAGCAGCTGGGATCCTTCTCTGGGGAAGGGGGCGCTGAGAAAGCGCTTGCAAACGGGGCACAAGCCCTCAGCCTCTGGAGGCGGCGCCTGTGAGGCGTGAAGGAAAGGGATCCCTTCTGGGAAGATGCTGTGGGCTTGCTGAGGCTCGAAGAACAGACGGTGCTGGCTGCTACCAGCGTGCTGCAGCAGCGGCAAGACAGAGCCGTGGTGGTTTTCCTCAGCTGGGCAGCTGAGCTCCAGCACAAGCGCTCTCTCCCTGCCCCTCCTCCAACGCCAAGGGGAGAAAAGAGGCTGGCAAGGGCTCAAGGGCTGCCAGAAGGACAGGGAGATCACTCCACAAGGAGCGTCACGGGCAAAGCAGGCTCAGCACAGCCTGTTCCAGTCCAGCCCGGGGCCTGCTCCACCGGGGGCTCTCCACAGGCCGCAGCCTCCTCCAGGCCACAGCCACCTGCTCCACCGGGGGCTCCTCCAGCCACAGGGGGGCTGCAGCGTGGAGATCTGCTCCACGGGGGACCCATGGGCTGCAGGGGGACAGCCTGCTCCACCAGGGGCACAGCCTGCTCCACCAGGGGCCTCTCCCTGCACAGGCCGCAGGGGAACTGCTGCTGGGAGCCTGGAGCACCTCCTGCCTCCTGCTGCACGGACCTTGGGGGCTGCACAGAGCTTTCTCACTCCTCCCTGAGCCACACGCTGCTGGGCAGCAGCTTTTGTTCCCTTTCTTAGATGCAAGATCTTCTTAAATTCAGTCCAGCCAAGTAGGAAAAGTAAATGTGGACAGCTGTATCTTGGCAAAGAAGATAGTAGGGAGCAAGGAGGTTCAGCAGTCAAGATGGAAGGTGATGCCATGAGGCTTACAGGCTAGTCATGTTCTAGTGAAACCCAGCCTGAAGAAGAAGAAACCTGCCTGACTACTTGATGTGAATAACAGACTCTGTTCAGCTCTTTCCTAACATAGAAACGGTGCTGACTGCTTCTTCAGAGTAACAGAAGTTCGTGATACTACTGAAATAGTTGCGGTTCAGATGTAGATCTGATTTCTCCTAAGCACACTGAATTCACAACTGTTGATCCTCCAGAGGAGGCTTTGCAATTGAACACGTGGAGAATAGGTAAATTTCCCGCTGTTGTTCTCCTCTCCTCTTGTTTTGTTTTGTTTTGTTTTGTTCCTAGTAGCATAGGCTTAAGACTCTGAAGAAACAGGCTGCTTTTTTTTAATTCCAGCACTGGCTGTTCCTCCTGAGCCCCGCCTTCTATTTTTGCAGTCATAGGATATGTGAATGTAAATTCGTGGAGAGAGGTAGAAAACTGTTTCAACTGGTGTTTTTTCGGCTATGTGGGGAGAACAAATCGAGTGGCTTTGAATATTCTGGCTCTTAATCAGAGCAGCATGTGGAGGGAGACAGATGCGTTTGCTTTTTTAGTGCAATGGCTTCAGAAGCAAGAGGGGAAAAAGCACTTTCTCTGGGAGCTGAAGAAGGTGTCCTAATCACCGGAGAGGTTTCTAAATGGCATATCTTTGCGAGGGTTCCCGTAGTCCGGAGGTTTTTGTTTGTTTGTTTGCCTTTGGAAGGTTTTACTCTTAATATTCACGTTCTTCAGCAGAAGTGAGAAATGTGATTTTATTTTGTGCAGTGTCGTGGACCCTCCGAACTCTCCTGGGAACGATGAATACCTCGCATAGTACCAATGTGATGACGGTGGAGACAAGGAGAAAGCAAGATGATCAAAAGAACGTGACCTCATTTCAAAAGAAACCGTTTTGTACGGCAAAGAGTCTTGTGAGCCTGGTGAGAAATTGCAGCATACTTCCTCTCTCGAGTCTGACACTGAATGTAGCTCTAAAAACCTTTCCTCCTCAGCTGTTACAGAGAGATGCCAAGATACAGAGGACAAGACTAAAACCACTGAGAAAGAGCATTACCAAAGCAAGAGGGAGCATGCTCCTAGTGAAGAGAAGGAGAGTCAAAAAGCAGGTCCTTCCAGCAAGAGAAGGATAAAGTGGAATACAAAGAATACAAACTTGAGCTCCTGATTGGCTTCATGCTGAACTCTGTGCTGTTCTTGTCCTAATCTTGGTCTCTCCATAGATAATATGGTTTAAATCCAAATAGAATCGTGCGATGAGGAAGATCTCACTGCAACAAATTCAACATCTAAAATCAAAGTTGACATTTTCCGTGATTTTCTTCCTGAGCAGAAGTGTGCGGTACTCCTTTTATATTAACGTAGAGATTATTTCAAACAGTCTTGAAGTGCTTGATGACTTAACAGTCTGCAGATTTATTATCAAATCAAAAAAACCCCAACTTGGTAGACTATTTTTTTCTCAGTTTTGAATGACCACTAGGAAGAAGGTTATTCCGGCATCAAGAAAGTCATGTGGAATGTAACAAAATGTACTGAACCAGTAAGTAAAACTTATATTTTTCTATTATTTCCATTGTTTCAACTCTTCAGACGCTTATGGATGGCATAGATAACAGAGGGGAGATCGTGGTAATCGGAGCTACTAACAGACTGGATTCTATAGATCCTGCTTTACGAAGACCAGGACGCTTTGGCAGACACTTCCTCTTCAACTTGCCAGATAAAGAGGTGAGAACTTAAATTCAACGTTAGTGCTACCATGGCAAAGTCCAACTTTATAGGAAAAAAAAAAAATGACAACTTGAACAAAAGAGTGATACGTGGAGACACTGCGTTGTTCCATGGAGGACAAATCTGGTACTGGATATATATGGTCAGGATGATACCACCAAGTAGTTAGTTCTATAATCAAACCTTTCATTCCCAAAGTTGTACCTGTTTGCTTAATTATTTAGTCCACTTGGGTGTTTTCATCATGAAGTTGTGTTTTTGGTCTCAATCCTTCACTTATGAATGAATAGGGGACGTGTTTGCATTTGATTGTGCCCCTGCTCAGTGGTAGTAGTTTGAGTCATAATTCTTTTCTTCTTTATAGTAATTGTAGCAATTGGAAGCATTGTGCCAGAAGTGCTTTCTGTGAATTTACTGACTGGAAAGCAAATGTGATGAAGTAATGAGACTGTCCCAATGAAAGCTTGCTAAGTTTTAGAGAAGTTTTTTGGACAGCAAAGAAATGTTTCTGGATAAATTTTTCATTACAGTATTTTCCTCTGGGTCCTTAGGTCTCGTAGTTTGGAAACTTGTTATTGAAGCTATAAATGCCTTTTCTTTCACTGTAGGTTCCTAGAAAAAGTTCAGTATAACAAATAAGAACTATTCAATTTCCTGGTTGACAATGCAGAGTGTATATTAAATAACTGTAAAATACTTGAAAGTTGAGCAAGTAAGAAAAGTGTATTATTAGATGAGGGGTTTTGAGGGAGGACTGTTTTGTTTTTTGTTTACTTGTTTGCCTTTTGGTTTGTTTGTTTCTTGTTGGTATTTTTAAGGAAAACTTGGGACAAGCTAAAATGCAATGATTTTGCTTCCAGGCTAGAAAAGAAATTGTCAAGATTCATACTCGTGACTGGACCCCTCAGCCACTGGACATGTTGCTTGATGAACTAGCTGAGAAATGCATTGGTAAGACTGAAATTAAAATGGATTCTTGCTTGTGACCAAGTTGTAAAGAACCTAGCTTGTACCAGGCAGTACCCATGCTCTTGTGCCTTGCTGCACAACTAGTCAACGAAGCAGCTGGCACACCTTCATAGCAATCTGAGTGAGATGCTTTCATCTATTTACTCTTTATTGTCGTTCCTCTTGTTGTCTGAGAACATTAAATGGTTCTGGGGCATCTTCCTCAAGAGTATAGTTTTTGATGAGGAGTCTGCTTCAGCTGCATAAGCGCAGGATATCAGGCAGTGAGCAACATGAAACTTCCCTGCAGAGAGTGGTATAAATGGCTCAGGATTCAAATTAGGATTAAATAAAAAAATAGGATTTATTAGAAGAATATAAAAGAATAGAGGTAAGCAAACAGTGCTGGGTGCACTGAGAGTCTCCGCTCCACCAGGGCACACACCAGTTACATCAAGCAGCTGATTTTTATGCTCCTAGACTAATACATATTCATTACTACTTCCAAAAGAATTAGATTATTATAATTAGTCTCCGGGGTCCAGTCCCTCCTACTGGAGCATGCGCATCAGTCTCCTCTGGGGGTCTCTAGGGGTCTTTCATGCTGAAGGCTCGTAGTCTTCTTCTCCAAGTCCTTCCTGTTTGTACTCCTTTGGCACTGTACCAAGTTTATAGAACATTTTCTGCAGGTCTTGTCTGCCAGCCGTCCTTCAGCTTCTTTTTTCTTCCTCTTAATCTCTTGGCCCCCTGGCCAGATACCAAAGGTCTGCATAGTATCCCATAACAGTCACTAGTTGTTATCAGTTGTTATGAAACTCCCAGACATCAAACACAAACAGCTTTCTTATTGACACTTCACGAGTAATTAAAACATTCTTCCCCAGCCATTCACAGGGACAGTCACATCTATAGCAGTGTTAAGTTAATCTCGAAGAAGACAGGAAAAAAAAGGCTGTAACTGTTAGAAATAGAAGTCCGGAATAACAAAAGCAAACAGGTTCATAAATTTAAGGAGTATTTTCTGAAGACTTGATAAATTGACTAGAATGAGGGGGAGACTGGGACACACTGCATCTGTGGTTCAAGAATTAAATTGCCAGTGCAGGGCCCAGAGGCAGACAGGATTCAAACAGAATTGTTCTTTATGGACACGAAATGTTAAAACATTCCTCACAAGCGGTAGCACTTTGAATTCCCTGTTAAGCTGTTTGGTTTTGGCATTACAAATTCTTTAAATGTTGCATGTTGTAAACCTGGGCCTTGACTGATGTAACGTTTGATTTTTGTTTGTTAGGAGACTGTGGTGCAGATATCAAATCCCTCTGTACTGAAGCTGCGCTGTGCTCTCTACGCCGATGCTATCCTCAGATTTATGCAAGTAGGGAGAAGTTGCTACTAGACGTTAATTCTATTAAAATAAAAGCAAAGGACTTTTTCATGGCTATGAAGAAGGTTGTTCCAGCTTCAAACAGGATCGAGACTTCGCCCGTACAAGCACTCTCACCCATTTTCAAGCCACTTTTTCAAAGATCAGTAGAGAATATTTTACAAGTTGTGCAGAAGATCTTCCCGCATGCACAGCTTGCACTAAAGGAGGACCGACAGCAAGGTATAACCACAGCATCCACTTCTTTATAATTCTGCTAAAGCAAAAACTTGTGGTTTGTGCAATCAACTTACAGCTTTCAGACATAATGGTGGTAGAATTTTATTATTTGCATGTGCATGTCTTTCTTTTGGGCAAGTCTGGAATATAACGCATAGGTTTTATTGTGGATTCGAAACTGAAATGCCAAATGGAAGCTCTGAATGACTCAATACACAGTAAAGGACGATGCGTTCTCTACTGAAGCATCCTGCTTCTGAGGGCAGCTAAGATAATTAGCATTTGTAGAGGTTGACTTGAGGTTTGAAGTATAATGCACCTATTTTTCTTTAAAAAATCAAAACTCAGATCTTTGGAGGGGAAGCATTTCTAGGTCAATGTTTCTAATTCCTTTCTGAAGAATGTCAGGACCAGGATACAAGTATAACTGGTCTAAGCTAATTATTGTTTTAGCTATCATCATTTTTAACCAGTCTCCTAATTTAAATGTTTGTGGATCGTACTATACACGTGCACGTGAGATCAATTAGCATTGATACTTACTAGATGAATGGAATTCTGTGGCCATCACATCCTTTATCCCTGTGCTTTCATTGTGGGAACCTCCTCCAGAAAGAAATGGTCTTGTTTGTTGTTGTTGTTTTTTTTTTTTTAAGCTATTTAGCAACTGCAGAAATTGTTCGTAATCTCCTTTATTCTAAGGGGGAGAAAAAAATCACCAAGAGTAGCGTACCTTACACGTACACATCAGTGGGATTTAGTACAGCTTTGTAGGGCCTTGTGCCATCTCCTTAGATCTGTGGTGGGATGAACTCTAGGAAATAACTTTCAGTGTGTGCTCTCAAATGAAGAAAGGGTTTTGGCACTGATTTAGAAGCTGTATTAATGGAAGAGAAAGAGACAAAGGCTATTCAGGAAAGTTAACAAACCTCTTTTGCCTTTCAGAGCATTTCAATCCGATTTTACAAGATGATATGTTTGACAGTGATGACGATGCATCCTTGGTTTCTGGAGATGAATTAAAAGATGGAATGCCTGACGGACCAGAGAAAAAATGCCTCTGTTTCAGCAGGTAAAGAAAGATAGATCCCTGTTACGTTTAAATTCTCAGGTCTGCTGAGTCTTTGTAAACAGTTCCAGCTGTTAAAAGTGCAAGGGGTGGTAGAGGAAGGGGCAACATCAAGTTTGTGTGTTGAAGGGGTGCTTGGTATTCACAAGAAGAAAGGGTGGAGGGACTAAAGTTATAATGAAGTTGCTCTGAATGACCAAATTGAAAAGCCCAGGCTTCTCTTCGTAAGCCAAAGTGATCCGTAGACTACCAGAACACGTTGACTTAATCCATGGCATTCTTTGAAAGACTCAAGACCACATAAATGTGCAGTCTGTCCTTTTAGCTAAAAATATCCCAACTTTATGGGTTTGTGTTGCCACCTTTTGCCCTTCTGTTTTCCAGGATTGTTAAACCAGTAGTGAATTATGTAGCAGAAAGAAAACAGAGAAAGGGCTTGTTAAAACACCTTGAGAAAAAATTGAATGGTGTCTTTATTTGTTAAGCCACCAAGTTGTGTTAATCTTGTGATATTTTAGTGTGGAAGTCATGCAAGCCCACAGTTGGAAAGTTAGATCATGTTGTCACAGCTGGATCAGTTATTTTTCTCCGTTTCTATTGCTGTGCTGTCCAGAAGATTTTCTGTGCTTTAGAGCAAGGCTAAGTCTCTAGCATCTTTGATTTAAGCCAGCAGAGGTACAGCCTGATTGTAGTGGGGAAACAAATGCTCCTCACCAATTAATTTTTAAATAAAAATAAATTTATAATAAAGTAAATAATAAATATATAATAAATAATAAATTTATAATAAAGTAAAGCAAGATTGCAGGGATATTAATTTGCAGTCTTGGTTTAGTAAAGAATAGGAAACACAAGGGAAGAAGGTGAAACAATTGGAATGAGTGAATAACTTAACTGGAAATCTTTCATGTATTTAATGTACCGCTGCCATCTGGATTATTTGGGGAGGGAAAAGAAAGTCTATAGGAAAATTACTTGGAACATCTGTGTGTCTATTCAGCACCTCATTTATAAGCTTGTTTTCTTAACTCTTGTTCTAGGAGTGCTTTCTGCGAACCAACATCATGCCAGCCCCGTCTGCTAATAGTAGGAAAGAATATAGCACAGGTAAGTGGCTGTAAGTCCCCGGGATACCTATTTGCGCAGGTTACTGAAGAGGATGGCACTTGGTCACTCCATGGCTTTCATTTGGCCCCAAAGCCTTCTGTAGTCAGCTGAATTCACTCCTCAGTGACTTTTCTGTGAAGAGAGGTAGGTGCAAATAGGAGATTTTATGAATTCCTTGGGGAGGGAGCAGTGTGAATTGCAGCTTGGTAGGCACAAAGCAAACTGTTCTAATTGTGCAAAGTAAATCGATACTTGGTAAGTTCAAACTCAGTTTTATAGCTGGCAAGCACAAAAGTAAACCTTAGCTGTGATCCTAGCAGCACAGCGGTGTAGCTCTTCCCTTCCCCTTGTCCTCTTGGCTCTTTTAATGACAGTGCAAGCAACCAACCTGTGCCAAAGGGTGCTGTATGGCAAACAATGGGCAGGCTTTTTTCTAAAAAGCACGAGTTTGAGTTATGTGGTGTTTGGGTGTTTCTCTTGAAACGATTCTTCCCTCCTTGAGCTGTTAGATCCTAATGCAGGAAATGGAAGTGCTGCATGCATAAACAGAGTAATCAAACATACACCTCTTAGGAAGAGGCTTGCAATGTCCTAGTGTTTGTTTTGAGCACTGTTAGATACAGTTTGACATGAATGGAGTGAAAACACCTTAGAGAAAGGTGTTGATTGTTCTCACTTTTCCAAGACAGAAATAAGTGGAGTAGATTTCCCTCCTGCATGGAACAAAAGTTGCACGTTTGTTTTTGTCTGTCTAGCTTTCAGTCTCTTTAAAAATTTCCCTACAGGTCCCAGTTTTAAGTAGACAGTTTAAACGTGCAGAGCGATAAAGAAGTGGAATGCAGTGGTTGTGACAACAACTTCTGACCTGAAATGTAAAGAAAACTCAATCCACTTCAGGGTGCCTTTTTTGTCTGTCTGTTTCCATTTTACAAGAGCAACGGTGAAATAAGGAGAATCCCATCTTCACTGTTTCAAAATCCTTTGTTTCTGCGTTTCAGTCACCAGAACATTGAGGAGTAGAGCTGGTGCAAAAACTGTGAGACGAGTCCACGGAGAAAACAGGGACTTGGAGCTGCGCCGCAGCTGTAGAGTCGGACACAGTCGGTACTCGACTACTAACTCGTCCATTCTATTTGACAAACTTATGACAAAGTAAGTCATCTTTTCTTGCAGACCTCTTAGAATGATCTTTCTTAGCAAGCCTTTGCACTATGGCATGATGTTGGCCTCGACTTGCTCTTTATTTTGACAGCAAAGAGGTATGGCTGCTCCTGGCATTTCCTTCCTGTTTACAGGGAGACACCGTTACCTGGCTAGATAAACAGATTTTCTTGAAGGTGCTATTTCAGCATATAAGAATTGATTTAAAAAACAACCAACAACAACAACAAAAGTGCTTCATGGCTTACTAGTTTTGTAATCTCACATTTCTCCAGGAATACTTGATTTGCTGCATTTCACCATTACACTCGTCAGCGCCGCTGATTCTGGTTTATCACTATTTGCATTGCAAATCTCCTTGTCCAAAGCTTAAACTGATGTATGCACTGCTTGAAAACAAAACCTGAAGTTGCAGAGCAGAAGACTCAAGTCATTATGTTAGCCGCTGTGTAACCATACTGCTTTCCAAGCATAAGATGTCCAGCTTATTTTGTTTCTATGAAGAGTTTAAATGGCTCCCGTTAAGCAAAGATGTCCCCACACTGATACTTACTATTAAGCAAGGATTCCACCTCCTTTGGCTGAGGTCTGCTCCCTTACTCACATTGGAACATTCATCCAAGTAGCCTGCAATTCCACACTCTCGGGGGAAAGTCCATAGAATAGAAAAGGTTCCTCCAGTCTCTTCCTCAGCCTTTTTTTGAAGCATGCAATAAAGCAAAACATTCACAGGCTGCCCTTCCATGCAAAACAAGGCAAATTAGTAAGACAGGAGCCACAAAACTGATTGTCCTTTAAAGTTAAAATGAGATTTGAAATAGATCGAGTTAGCAAGTGTTGTAAGTCTGTAGCTAAGTCTGGTTTTGCCAATGCAGCACAATTCGCTATCACGTAGCCAGAGCTGCTTCTGTAGCTCCAAGAAGCAAAACTGCTTTGACAAAATACTGTGTCATCAAAGCATTCGTTGGCTCAGTAGGCACGGCTCAGGTTCAACAAGTTTGTGAAAAAATGAGTACTAACAGAAGCAGCAGGGTCCAAAGAAACACTTTATGTCCCCACTGCGAAATGAGGGGCTTTACCTTGAGTGTTATGCACACTGTCAATAGAAAAGCACTGTAACAGAATCTGCCACGGCAGTTTGCATGTTACTGAAAGACCATCAGAGTGGGACTGCAGCAAGATCATTGCGAAGTTACAAAAAAACCATGTGGGGGTGGGAGTTTAGTTGCGTTCGATAACACAATCTTAGATAAAGATTTTGGTCTTAACGTAAAAGTAAGGATGTCTACTGATTTCTTCAACTCCAACAACTGAAGCCCAAGTCTGAAAAATCGCCTTTAAGAATGCAAAGAAAATATTTAACTCTTCTGTATGTTCATACTTTGCTATCAAGCAAAGGAATGAATGCTGATGCCTTAACTATGTAGGGCTGTAGCTTACAGAGAGACTACACCTTCCTGTTTTTTTCCCTTTAAAAACGTTAAATGCGCGTGAAATTATTTGGGGGTGTTTTCACATGCAAAGCCTAATGCAGTGCATGCAAGCCCTGTCATCTTCTTCGTCTAGTAGTGTCGCGTTAAGGGGTGTAGCCGATTGACCGTCATGGGTCCCGTCGGATTCAGGGTGCTGAACTATCACGGTCACGGATTCACCAACAACGCAGTACGGCCTCGCTCTAGTCGCATTCAAGGAGAACTCTCACAGCTAGGAAGAATGCAATTAAGTGCAATTTCTTACGGCGACAGGTACACAGGTTCTTTGGATTGTCAGTGATAAATTCACTGTCTGCAAAAGCAAGCTAGCATGCATGAAATGCACAGGTACACAGCCTAGGTATTAAGACATTAAAAAGCATCAAAACTCTAGAGATTTCTAAGATTCCACAGAGACGCCTGGTATAAGCAAGCGTTCAGATCTTACCCCACGGCGTCCCAATGGAGTGGGGGTGGGGGAGTGAGAGGCTCAGCCTGTCGAGTGATGTCAGAAGGAATCCTTCCTGATAGTATCTTCCCTAACATCCCCTTTCTCTTAAAGCAATTGGTATTATTTTCTATCTTTAAGGTGGAGCTTGAGTGACTCTAGTCATGCATATCTTGGTTGTGCTTGGTAGAAATGGTCTCACTTGCGTTTAAAGGTACAGGCTCTGAGAAATTCCGAGGGCGTGCTCAGTGAGGGGTGGTTGCACCTTGGAGGCGGGTAGCTTTTGGGATGGAGGTGTGCTTATGATGCCTAGTCGCTTAAGGCGATTACTCCACAAGTAGTAACTTAGTGTTGATTTAACTACAGCATATCTAAAACATAAGAAGGATGTTAGTATGGAAGAAGCCGATGAAACCAGTCCTTAAATCTTACTACTTACTGTGCGTGAGCAGACTGGCGTGAGTTTTAGCTATACTG
Organism: Aythya marila; assembly: GCF_965140915.1. Taxonomy (NCBI): domain Eukaryota; kingdom Metazoa; phylum Chordata; class Aves; order Anseriformes; family Anatidae; genus Aythya; species Aythya marila. The sequence continues at coordinate 61,877 of NW_028136949.1, read as the reverse complement.
GCAAATATCAAACCACACCTGTGTCGTCCCAAAGCTGGGAAAAAAACAAAAACAAAACCAAGGAAATGTTGAAGCAAATAGGGAGGCGTGTAGCTTGTGCAGTCTTTTAGCTGAGAAAATAAAGAAGGAGAGAGACAGGTAGCCTTGAGCTAGCAGAAGCAAGGAAGAGAAGGGCTAAAAGGGAAAAAACAGGAAGGAGAACACCAGCTCCAGACTGACCTATAGTAACCTTTTTCTCATTAAGGGTCATTAGCACATTAAAAATCACACCTGTCAAAATGCTAATCTATGCTAATGTGGGATTCGGTGTGTGTCCCCCCTCTCCTGTTCCCCCTCCCCCCCGGTATTCCTCTGTAATGCACAAGCTCAGTGGAGATAAGTTAGGTGAGCTGTAATAACCAATCCAAAGGAGCCAAAGAGAGAGTTTTCACAAGTTTCCTGTGTATAAATGACGGTGATTCGAGTCAGAGGTGTGCTTGCTTTGCGAAAGATGGCCAAGTGCCTGACTCTGCAGAGTTCTATAAGTAATTATATAATTAAAAGACCTTCGTGTGCATTCCGACTCTGGGTGCTTATTGGCGCGGTGCACTCTGCACGAACCTGCAGACAACATCTGTACTCGGTGTCATGCCTACAGACAACCCTCTGCTGTTTATTTATTCCTGCATATTTTTCTGTGCATTCAACACAACCCCTTTGGCACAACTAGTTAACCACGTAGCTGCCAGTCCACCACTCAGTTGCACTTGTGAAGAGGAAAAGCTATTTCCGTCTACTGGAGGAGCACATCCTCTAAATGCAAGCTTCACTCAGCTGGTCATTTACTGCAGGACAAGATTTGAAAAGTGTTGTTGAGTTCTGGGTTTCCTGCTTACAGGAAAAATTAAGTGCTAGATCGCCCTCTACTCCGCTTTGTCTGCTGCATTTAATGGAGATTAAACTGATTTCATTTGCTCCTCCGTTTATGGACAATGAGCTGAAGGAACAGGTACAGCACATTAGCCTGGAATGCCTTCCCTCCCAACCAAAGTAAACTGGAGCTGTAACTAACACAAGCAGAAGCAAGGCTTCCATGTTTTCAGCTGAATAAAGTTCCAACAAAATCATCCTCTGGGATTTGAAGGTTACTTCACATGACATGCCAACGACTCTTTTCCCTCCATTGTAAAGCGGATCCCTGCTGTTAGTTGCTCTAGAAGCAAAGGAATCATCGGTTTGGTTACCAAATAGCCGCTTCTGCAAACGAGAAGTGTTGTGCTCTCTCTTCCCTTTGAATGACTCCACACTTCTCATCAGCTACTGGATTGCTGACCTAGAATCAGAGAACATCCCAAGGTGGAAAGGACTCCCAATAATCACCAAGTCCAACTCGTGGCTCCACACAGGACCACCCCAAAGTGAGACCCGATGTCTGAGAGCATTGTTCAACACTTGTTGACCTCCGTCAGGCTCGGTGCCATGAGCAGTGCCCTGGGCAGCTGTCTCAGTAGCCAGCCACCCCCTCAGCGCAGCGCCTGAGGCGCACGGGGCTCGGCGGGGTGGCCCGGGAGGGGAGGACGGCGGGGCGAAGTGGCAGCTCCCTCAGAGCCGTCTCCCCGCCGCCTCGGCCGCATGTCGTGGCATTTTTGTGTCGGGGCTTTTTCATGTCGTGCCCTCGGTCTCTCGCCGCGGGTGAGATGCTGCTCCCCAGCGCGGACCCCTTGCGCGCGGGGCCTGCCCGCGGCGGCGGCGGGAGGGAAACCCCAACCCCAAAGCCCTCCCGGCAGGGAGAGCTCGGGGTGAGGGCCGATCCGGCACCGACAGTAAACACACGCCGGAGGAAACGCTCTGGTTTTAGCCATGAGCAGCGCGGCCAGGTTCACAAGGCGTCACGCTGGAGCTCCGAGTTCGGCGGCGTTCCGAGGCCGTTGTGGCGGTTGTGGAGACGGCCCCGGCTGAGGTGGCTGCTGCTGTCGCTGCTGTCCCCTGTCCCTGCTGTTGCCGCTGTTGCCGCTGTTCCCGGACCTTGGAGACCCCCGGCGGCTCCCTGTGCCAGGCCCTGTGGCCCCGGGGAGCTGCCCGCCGCCTCGTCGGCCAGCCCGGCAGCAATCCTGCCAGCACAGAATAGCCCACTGCGTTTCAGGGTAAAGTGACGATTAATTTCTATTTCCTGGCCTGGGTGCTGCTTTCTTCTTTAAGGAAGCTTCAAGGTTAAAGGTTCAACTCAGTTATGTCAGGGTTCAACTCCGTTTCGTGAAGGGGCTCTTGTACGAAAGCTTAAGCTGGGATTGACTCTCTGCTAAGCGGAGGCCAAACGTGGACCTACTGAGAAGCAGGTCCTAAGTGATAACATTTTCTAAAGAGACTGCTAAACACATCTGAAGAGTGCTGCTGCAGAACTCTGAATGGGGGGATAGCAACTGTCTTAAGTGATCTGGAATCTTGAATTTACTTTTCAATGGACAAGAGGTGTGTCTCTCAAGGCAAACAAAGAGAGGAGTAACACCCTCTCTTGTCACTCATGTCAACATAAATTTATGCTCAGAGCGTAGGTGTAGGAACAGCATCGGTATGTATATGGAACATCGGGAGAGGAAGCTCTATCGGTATTTACAGTTTTTCTACTACCTTGCCAGAGAGACGTCATCTCCAAATGAGAAATGGATGTATTTTGAAACAGTGGTGGTGGATCGGATTTCTTCTTTCTAGTGTTAATATTTGCTCTTGAATCGTACTTAATAGCTGGTAACACCTCAATCAGTTGTCAAAAATAAACTTAAAAATGTGTAAGGCTTATCTCATTGGTCAGTATAAAGATCAAGGTCTTCCCTTCCCTTCCCTTCCCTTCCCTTCCCTTCCCTTCCCTTCCCTTCCCTTCCCTTCCCTTCCCTTCCCTTCCCTTCCCTTCCCTTCCCTTCCCTTCCCTTCCCTTCCCTTCCCTTCCCTTCCCTTCCCTTCCCTTCCCTTCCCTTCCCTTCCCTTCCCTTCCCTTCCCTTCCCTTCCCATTTTCCCCAGTATTGTTTTTCTGTTCTCCTTCTCACTGCAGTCTTGATTTTGTTTCTTGTCCCTTAAGTATGTTTCCAATGTGTTGCTGAAACATTTTCCCTTTCAATCCTAAAAAAGGAGCTGTCACTGGTGAAGATCGGAGCTTATCCCTGAGCCCAGGAGCTGTCACCTTAGTCTTCCAATCGGACAAGGACGACTTCATTTCTCATGTAAATGCATTTGTCAGGTTTGCGTATTGTTTTTTCAGGAATGGAAAGTGTGTATAGAATGGATTTAAAATCAATTTTAAATGTAAAACGTCAAGGCAAAAAAGTTCTAATTACAACCTCTGCACACAATTTGCCAGCTGTGGGACTAGGAGTTTTCTTATTTACTGTGTTTTGTTTAACGTGTCTGAAGTTTAATGGACAGCAATCAAGGCGTGCTAGAAATCTGAAAGCACTTTATGCTTTGTTCTCTCCGTCATTTTGGTATAACAAACTAGCTTATGTTTTAAACCCTCCATGAGGTTAGTGGTTTCCCTAAAGGTAACAAGTCCCTGTGTGCTACAGTAAGACAGTAACAAAACATGAAGTATAGAAGTTCATCCTGTCATTATTCAGCTTCTGCCTATGGACACACAACTACGCTTATTTAAAGCGGTATCACCTTGAAACCTAATCAGCATTTTAAAAAGGACTTTGTAGCAGTTATTGGCTTTTGTCCTGGAGGGCTGAGGTTTGTTTTGTTTTGTTTTACATTCAGCATTTCCGTTTCTAGCTTACATTCCCCTGTTGTTTTGCATGAGGAAAGCGTGCAACTTTAGAAAGGAGAACGGAAAGAGCTGCTTTTTAGTCTAACTTTTCAGTTTGTCGTAGGAGTTTTAAATGTGGTAGGAGTAAAACACCAGAAGTACTGCTGCCAAAGTTATATTCAAACTCGTCTTTCTTGGAGAAGCAGAAGAAGCCCAGGGAGAAATAAATTTGCAAACATGCTCTTCATGCTCTCCTTTCCCAAGATTTCTCTGAGATATAGCCCATCCTCTGTGGGTTTTGAGGTATATGGTTCCCAGGAGTGAAAAGGAGGGCCAAACATCTCTCCTCTTGGATCTCAGCATGCCAGGGCTTTGGTGTACTGCCACTTACAGCTCCGCTTTTTCACCTGGAAAAAGCGACCGCATGATGTAGACTGAGGAGCCCTCACAGATTAACTTGCTATCACCAAGTGACGCCCATGAAAGGTGTATTTAAAAGCTAGGCTCATTATAGAATCACAACAAACCCCTCATGACTGGTGCAGTAGACAGTGAGGTAGAGGGCGAGCCCTGGAAAGACAGAAGAAAAGTAGCAGTGAGTTCTGGGTACCTTTGTGCAGACGAAACAGAAAAACGCAGGCAGTGAAGTAATAGTGTTCCGTTACTAATGCCAGCAATAGATAATTGCAACAATTATCTATTAGATCATAGGTACTAATTAACAGATAATTGCGCAACTCCGGAAATCAATAAATAACTGATTCCCCTCAGAGAATGTCTTCTACATTTTTATATTAAAAAGACTCCAGAGTTGTAATGGATTAAAATCCTACGGAAGGGAAAGAAATGGCATCAGCCACTAGTTCTGCAGAAGCGAAAAGTAATACTGATAGAGTTTAGATGGAAATTTTCACTTTGTGTGTTTAGTTTGGGGATTCTTTTTAAATCATTCATACCAGCGATTTAGTTCTTAAGGCTGTTTCTTTGAGATTAAGTGACAGGACTTCTGTTACTCTTTTCTTCTTGGAGTGCTTCTTGATAGTCTTACGTCAACCAGAACTTCTGTCTCTGTCGCAGATGTGAACAATGACCGTAGCTAAGAAGCCCAAATCTTCAAAGCCTAAAAAGCCCTCTTCAAGGCGGTCTGGCAAATCCAAGAAACCAAGTCCTAAAATACTGATGTCACGCACCGCCAACTGGGGCCGGATAGTGCCTGCAGAAGATTCAAGCCAAGTCTCTGTGGCCCAAGGACGTGGAGGTGCTATTTACTGTAGATCATCTGAAAAATCTAAGGCTTTTGCCCCAAGAGATCTAAGTAAGTGTGCGTTCTATCCTGCCTCCATTGTCTTCAAAGCAAAAGTAGAAAATGCAGTTCTTACTTGTTGCACTGATAGAGAAGGGGACTACTGTGAAGAAAGACTTCAAAAGCGAATCCCCTAAGGCAACTGAAGTGACTGATGTTACAGAAATTAATTTTGATATATTTACAGTCAACAGAGAAATACGGGGAGCTTTTTGTAATGCACAGATTCCTCCATGTCTTTTCTGTTTTGCAGAGAAAAGTGTTTGATTGTTGCTATTCACAGCTTCCATTTTTCACAGGTTTTTTGAAGGATAACATTGCTCAGGAAAAAATCTGGTATCTGTAGGGGTACCGTCATTCCTAGTTCCTAGTTTTTACGTTTTTACCGTATAATTTCAAGTCTAAGTTTGTGGTTTAAGTTATAATAAGGAAAAAAACAGTAGTTGAGTTAATCAGGTTAAAGATTATAGATGGAGAGGAACTTGGCATTAGGTGCTACAAACAGAATGGCAGTTAGCCTTGCCTTAGAAAAATTAAAATGGTTGACTAAAGTTGTTTTTGGTTTTGTTTTTTTTTTCCCCAAAACATTGTGTTGACCAGCCAATTTGAATTTGGTGGTATTAAAGCTGTCTGCAATAAGTTTTTCTGGTTTGGATTGTAGCTAGCTCCTCTAGGTGCTCCTGCAGAATAGTATTTTTTTAAATACCTTTCTTCGAAACAAACAAACAAGATCTCTTTTTAAATTTAACTTTCTTGCAGTCGTTAATGATGGAATTGCTCCGCCACAGAGCATTCTTTTTCCACCTGAGAAGATTTGTATGGATTGGCGAGAAACACAAAGTGTTGGAGTTGGCCTGTACAATCTTGGCAACACATGTTTTCTTAATGCTACTCTACAGTGTTTGACCTACACACCCCCACTTGCCAATTACATGCTTTCTCTTGAGCACAGCCAGTCATGTGAGTACTTTCTAACAGTATTTTGAATCTGTTGGATAGCTCTGAAGGTGAAAGAACAGCAGTGATTCTGTGAGATAAGCTTATTTGCCTGATTTTACCTGTAGCAGCTGGCTTTGAGCACTGTATTAGCAGTGGGCTCCGAATAGCATATGGAGTGCAATTAATGCACCATGTTTTATTTATTTAGTTAGTTATTTGTTTGTTTGTTTGTTTGTTTGTTTATTAAAGGATCATTTATTGCTTCATGGGAATAATGAAGTGCATTGGACAGTAATGCATTTGGTAGTAATTTTAGAGAGTAATACATTTTGCAGCCTGTGGAGTTCACATTCCTGTCAGCCTTTACAACTGCGACTTTGCAGTAGTCTTTTAGATTTCTCATCACAACATGCATTTGAATACAGGCTTAGTGGATATTTTTCTTCTGTCAAGTTGTGTGAAATGAAATGTTACAAGACTGTTGGGACATTGGCATCTTGGGAGAATAGAATGTAGCAAGGAGAGTGGATATTGTATCTATAGTTTAAATTGTACTTAGATGTTTGTAGGTATGGATATTTCGCTGGACTGGGATGCTTTGTTCTTTCACTCTTCAGGTCGTGAACAAGATTTTTGCATGATGTGCACGATGGAGACTCACATTAACCAGGCCCTGCGTTGCACTGTTGATGCCATCGAGCCTACGCATGTTATCAGTAATCTCAGTCGTAAGTGGCTTCAGATGTGTTTCTTTTCGATAGCTTGTAATCTTCAAATAATTATTTGATGTGTCTAAGTGGTTTTAACACTCCAATGAAGAGAGATTTTAGAAATACAAGAATGATTTCATTTTTAAATGAGGTCAATACTATCATCTTCTTATTTAGGAATAGGACAACATTTCCGTTTTGGCAGTCAAGAAGACGCACACGAGTTCTTGCGCTATACTGTTGATGCTATGCAGGAAGCGTGCTTGAACGGAAGCACCGAGTAAGCATAAACAAGTTCACTTTCATACATTCTCTAGCACCTTCTAGTCCTTTATTTACTCTCAGAAATGATCTCTAGCACCTTTTAGTGCCTTATTTACTATCAGCAACGCAAGTCTACATCATCCTTGGTTTTCATCAAACTCTTTGAAGAGTTAATTCTGTGCCTTAAATCTTCTGAGGTCTGATTATAATTTATTTCCAGATTGGACAGATCTTCTCAAGCTACCACCATCATTCATCAAATATTTGGAGGATTTCTAAGATCGAGAGGTACTTGAAAAAATATTCCTGTCCTTAGAACTGATCTGTGTCTTTTGTCGGTAGTAAAGCAGTCTGTAGTTTGTCTAAAGTAGTATCTGTCAACAACTTGAATTTGGACAGTTAGTCTCCTTCACATAATGTTAAGCATTTATATTTTGTTTCCAGTGAAGTGCTTGAATTGCAAAGCAGTTTCGGATACGTATGAGGCATTTCTTGATATCACTTTGGATATAAAGGTAAGATGTTTTCTAAATATAATTCATGATGTTTAAGTACATGCATAACTTTCTAAATTAAACTTGTTTAACTTAAAAAACCAAACCACATATAATGTTAAAACGTAAGAGCTTGGTGGTGCTAAGGAAGTGGATTGGACTTTGTCCTTCCGTGGAACCCATGTAAATAGTCTCCACATTTGCATTGGGTTTAAGGGGAAAGAATTCTCTTTCTGCAAAAATTATAATGCTGTCCTACTTCTTTGTTGTTCTACCTCAATATACATCTAATTGTTAGACTGATGAATTTGTCCCCAGTATTGATGACAAAGCACACTGTAGATGCTGTCTAGGCTACTGGAAAAGTATTTGTTCCAAAGTCAAATGCCTTCCAGGTGAGGTCAATGCTGAGCATGCTCTTTCTGCCTCCTTCTTCACAGTGCTCCTAGTAGATCGCTTGAGTATGTTAGTAAGATTCTCTTATAAACTACTAGTATGTCTCTGGAATTCTGAATTACGGTGACTTTGCGCTCTTCTTTCTCGCTGCTCTAGGCGGTTTCGTCTGTTAGCAGAGCTCTGGAACTCTTTGTGAAACCTGAAGAGCTGGATGGAGAGAATTGCTATAAATGTAGCGAGTAAGATTTTGACGAATTAGGTCTTAATCCTAGATGTCAGTTTTCTATGTTGCATGACTCTGTTGGACTACCTCTAAACTTTGGATCTACTTACAAGTTTTGTGGAAGTTTATAAAAGACTTGGATTTTTGTTTCCTTGGAGGGGGGAAGTCTTGTTCATAGGCATTCCCTATGGGTTTGCAATTCTCTGGCTTGTATTTTGCCATCAGAATTCAAAAAGAGCTACTTTTGTTCTTTCTATTTATTAGCTCTCGACAGTACTTTTCTTGATGTAAACTGCCCAGTTTCCGTTGTTCTCTGGGCTAGTGGCTAATTTTCACTGCTTACACCGTAGGTCCTACCTTGGAGCGGGCAATGTGTCAAACTGAACTATTTTGTTTCAAAGGATGGCAGATGGTTTCAGTGTCTTTCCAGACAAGCTCAGTACATGAAGACTTCCTACTGTTAAATGTCTCCCTCCTGTAGAATGACCATGTGCTTCTGTTGTATTTTTGATGTTGATAGTCGACCTATGTTGGAGATTATTTGCAATTTCTAGCCCTGGGGACCAAGGCTCTCTCGTTCCGCTTTCAGTATTTGTATTTCCCTTGAAAGCTGAAAGAATGTATCCAGGATTGGAGTTCAAATAGCCACTTTTGTAGACCAAGAAATGGTACCTTGCCATCCAACCTGGTCATACCCTTTTGTGAGAGATTCCTGTTCCCGCTATGCTCTGAGTTGTTGGGAAAATTGACCTTCTTCTGTGTATTAACAAACCTGACACGCAGTGCATGGGTTTATGAAAAGAAAAAAGACCAACCTATTATGCAAGTAAATATCATTCAAATAGCATAGGCATGCGTGAGACATTAAAAGGAGTTTGTTTTGGGGGCGAAAAAAGAAGATGCCTTCAAACACTTATCTCTGCTTGGTTTTAAGGTGTAAAAAGATGGTTCCTGCATCCAAGAGATTTACCATACACCGTTCTTCCAAGGTTCTCACAATATCACTGAAAAGATTTGCAGATTTCACAGGTGGAAAGATCAACAAGGTATATTTACCACTGTAATGCAACTATATCATTGTGTAATGGGACATCCCCCAAAGCTGAAAGTTGTTAATATTTTCAGACAATAATTGTAGACTAACGACTATGGCTTATTCTTTCTCTTAATATCAATAAAGTTCCCGCTTGACAAGAAGCATATGCTTTCCTCTGAGAAGGCTGATTCATCAGGAAACAGTTCTCTGCAACTTCTAGTCTTAACCGTTGTTTATGGGAAGACTTATTTGTAGTGAATCAAGAAATATATTCGAGAAATATATTCTAGAAATCAATTCTAGTCTGTGTTTTTTGGAAGTGTTTTTCTCTGGCTAGTCCACGAAGTACTCTGGGATAATTTTTCTATCTTCTTGATGTCTCTTTAGGAGGTGAAATATCCGGAGTATTTGGACCTGAGAGCCTACATGTCGCAGTCAATGGGAGAACCACTGCTCTATGCCTTATACGCGGTGCTGGTACATCACGGTGTCAGCTGTCACTCAGGACACTATATATGCTATGTAAAGGTAGAAGTCAACAGCATTTCTAACAGGGTAAAGGTTGTGCTGGCAAACCAATTAAAGCATGACTAGCAGCTACTGTTTCTAGGGAAAAAGATTTCATTATATTTTTATTTGACACGTGTGTATTTTGTTCCTATCCGTGATTTCAATTGGAAAACGTGCAATTCACCTAAAGAAATCGTTGTCTTTATTTGCAGGCTGGTAATGGACTTTGGTATCAGATGAATGATGCTAAAGTAGTGCGTACTGACATTAAAAGAGTTCTTGGTCAGCAAGCTTACATACTTTTTTATATCAGGTAATAACAAATCTTAAAATGTGTTCAGAAGAGATTTACTTTCCTGTTATTGATATTTTTCTGTTTTGCAGGTGTTTTTCTTGCTGTCCCGGGAGAAGATTATTATTTGTCTAATTCAGTTCTGTCTAACCTGAAATTCTCTGTGTCGTTTATTATCTTTTGTTGCTTGGCCTTAAACTGCAGCACTTGTGTAAATTGCTATCTATGTGTTATCTGTAGCTGGCTACTTTAGAGAAGGAGAGAAATGAAGGTCATCTGTGGTGTAAGAATGAATTATTGCTCTGCAAGTGATAGTCTTAGTAGGAAGACTGTTCTCTACTTTTCAGTTTGTAGTCTTGGCGAAGCCTTCTGTAGAGAAGGCTTCCATATCGTATGAGCTGTTCCTCTAAAATGATAGGATGGGATTTAATCCAAGAGTAGGCTGAAAGAAAAACTAAACTACGATCACTGCTCTTTTCTGAAGGCGCTATGATTTGACACTTGGAGAACGTGCGTTTTACTTGCCAGCACCATCTTATCCCTGTTCATTCCCTCCTGGTCAGCAGGGGGCTAATAGTAAGCAGGCTGGATTTCTGGGACCACGACTTCTTCCTCATATGATTAAGGTAATTCAGGGAAGCGGGAGGGCAGATAACGGCACCAAACTGCTAGTGGGTTTGGGGTTTGGTGTGGGGTTTTTTGTTTGGTTTTAAGCATCTTTTTAGGTGTTAAGACCATTTGTAGAAACACTCAGTAGGAGAGTTTTGTGTTTCAAAATGTTACATGCAGTGTTTGCGTTAATCCATCTTGCAATTTCTTCTTTTTAAATACAGAATTCAAGCCGTTTAAATGGAAATGGATCCATAAAAGAGGACACAAAGACCACTGGTGTCACCCTAAAAAGGCCATCTTCAGCACCACCAATGGCCTGTGTTCAAAACCAGGCAATTACCAGGCCTTCAATGACTGATACGTCAAGAAAACAGAAGATCACCATCAGTATTCACAATAAATTGCCTGCTCGTCAGACTGTGTCACAGCCTGACTTTCTTAGCAGTGCTGTGGAGGATGAAGATCTCTACCAGGCTGTTCCTTCATCCACAATTACAAATTCGGTAATGCAAATGAAGCAAATGCAAACAAACAAAAAAGTTTCTGATGAAATTTTTGTGGAGCCAACAGTGAATGAAAATCCTAAACTCAGCTCTGATAACACAGTCCCTTATGGTGCAGAATCTTCAGGAAAATCTGAGGAGGAGTCAAAGGGCTTATTTCAAAGGAATTTGAAATGCAATGCAATGTCCTCTAATGGAATTTTGGTTGGAAAGGTAGTCCGTACATTGCAGCATTCCAATTCTTCCTGTCAGAATGCTGACAAAGGAAGATCCCAGCATGAGCTGCCAAAAACAGATTCACTAAATAGTGCTATTAGGTTAGTTACTGAATCTAAAGAAAACGGACTGAAACTTGATGATTCCACTTGCCGAGTTGAACCTGTTAAACCTTCTGAGATGTTCTTTTCTAAAACAAATGGATTGCTTGAAACATAGATTTGCTCCATCGAGAATTTCTCACCTACGATGTATTCGGGAGTGTTTATTGTGTTCCTAATTCAGGTGAAATACTGAGAAAACACAGCACACATGTGATCGTAAGGCTTTGTGGTATTATCCCCTTAGAATTTGCAGACCTGAGCTTACATTAGAACTTGTCAACTTAAGCTCAGCTGAGATAAAAATTCCTAAGTTTCATAAAGTAGATTTTGGGGGGTGAGTTGGGGTTACCTTTGAAGTGTAGATAATGCATACAACTCACAGCGGTCTTGCTTACCATTTAATGGAGACAAGACTAGTCCTCAGTACTACTACAAATAGTATTTTTTTGTCTGCTGACTTGTGCGTTTTAATTGCAGATGCCTGGAGCTATGCCTTCAGTCAATCGAGAAGTCATCACGGAGTCCTTCAGAGCCAGCCAGCTGAACAGCTTGTCAGAGGAAATGAGGTAAAATGAGCACAGTCTGATTAAGACAAGACTTTATGGAAGTTCGTTACAGTTTTATCTGTCTACTAATAGTATTTAATGGAAGGATTTAAATTAGTACAATTCCATACTGTGTGTCCAGTGTCACGAACAGAACTAATGATCAGCACTGAGCATATCACTCTGATGCAGGTTGGTGCCTCAAGGAGAACTTGTGTTCCTTTATAGAATGTTTTTCCATTTTTCTCCACTGTCTGGAGAAACACTGGCTGTTCCCCGCTCGCCCCTATGCCTTTTTTCTCGGAGCAGCAGGTGGAAGGAGACAGATGCGTTTGCTTTTTTAGTGCAATGGCTTCAGAAGCAAGAGGGGCAAAAGCACTTTCTCTGGGAGCTGAAGAAGGTGTCCTAATCACAGGAGAGGTTTCTAAATGGCATATCTTTGCGAGCGTTCCTGTAGTCTGGAGGTTTTTGTTTGTTTGTTTGCCTTTGGAAGGTTTTAGTCTTAATATTCACATCCTTCAGCAGAAGTGAGAAATGGGTTTTTATTTTATGCAGTGTTGCGGAACCTCCGAAATCTCCTGGGAATGATGAATACCTCGCCCAGTACCAATGTGATGACCGTGGAGACAAGGAGAAACCAAGAAGATCAAAAGAACGTGACCTCATTTCAAAAGAAAATGTTTTGTACGGCAAAGAGTCTTGTGAGCCTGGTGAGAAATTGCGGCAAACTTCCTCTCTCAAGTCTGACACTGAATGTAGCTCTAACAATCTTTCTTCCATAGGTATTGCAGATAGACGCCAAGATACAAAGGACAAGACTAAAACCACTGAGAAAGAGCATTACCGAAGCAAGAGGGAACATGCTCCTAGTGAAGAGAAGGAGAGTCAAAAAGCAGGTCCTTCCAGCAAGAGGAGGTGTTCTCAGAGCGTGGAATTTGTTGAGCAAAAGAGTCACAAGCAGGAGTACTGGGAGGGAAGCAGGTACAGATCTTTCCCTCGTGAAAGAAACAGCCCTGAGAATGGCAGAAGAGCAGTCAAATATTCAAAGTACAGATCTGGCAGCGGAGGAAGATCAGAACAAGGTAGCAATAGGTACTACCGATCCAAAGGGGAAAGAAGTTGGAGCAGAGAAAGATACTATCGAGACGAAGCACGGAGATGGGAAAGATGTGGCTATTACAAGGATTACTATTCACCTCATGCGACAGGAGACAGTAGAGAGAGAAAGTTCTCTCACGGCGATTCAGCCTTTGACAGATTGACTGCAACTTACTACAGCAGGTCACATAAGCATTATCATTACAAAAGCGGATGGCCTCACGGTTCCCTCTTGAGAGAGGAAGATGTACGTCGCTTTAGCACACCCCGAGCAGACTTGCATCGTTGCTCGGTACCTCAGCAACATTCCAGAAGACATTCTCGTGAAAGACATGCGCTTCCACCTGTGTCAGCTCATTTGGAGAACTGTCGCCAGAAAACTGAAACAGAAGGAAACAGAAAAAGAAAATATACCCGTGCAGAAGGTAGTGAAAGTGAAATAGAAAGGAAAGACAGAAAGATAGAAAAGGAGCTTGTAGGTGGTGAAAAAAATGCAAAAATATCACAAGTTCTGGAAGAAAAAGAAGTCTAAGGATAAAGATGGAGAGAAGGATTCCAAGTAAGCAAGGATTCCAGCATACTCCGCATTTTTTATCCTAATTCTTTTCTGGGTGCTTCTCATGTCTTCCTTTTTTTTTTTTTTTTTTTTTTTTTTTTTTTCCTGGTGGTTTCTAAGTTCTTTAGATAGCACCAGCTGGCTGGGGATCATGTTGTTAGGTTGATCAGTGAAGACAGGAAAGCTCTTGCTGAATTGTGTCAGAGCACTAGCTTTGGACCACATAGTTCGAATCACATCCGTACACCATTCCAGATTAGGTTAAAAGATTTTTTCTGCTTGCACGTATTCCAGAGCTAGCCGTTGTTAATGATCTGTGTACAAACCAGGACCTATGGTCCTTCAATCTGACGGCTTAAGTTTGCTGCATCTAAAGTAAGTTGCGTGTGCACAAAGCACCACAAAATAGCTGACATGCTGCAAATCATCACCTGTGGTAAAATAAATCAGGTTTCATATAGGCAACAAGTGCCACATCTTTTTTTCCCTTTTTAACTTGCATGTTTCTTTCAGACTTCATGATTTGTGTTTCTGTGCGCTCCGCTTTGACAATGCCAATCGCAAGCGTAAGAAAAAGAAGAAAAAGGAGAAGAAAAAGAAGAAAAAGGAGAAACACCAGGAAAGCAAAAGGCTCCTTGGAACACTTAGATCCTCGTTTCCAGAAGATAACGCGGGAGAAGAAGGAAGAATCCCATCCTCCAGATGGCTCTTCATGTGAATAATGCAGAAGTGAGAGCAGTAAACAACCTTACAAGGAAGGGAAGACTTCCAGTGCAGGCGAAAGCAAGAAATACTGCTCCATCGCATCCAACGACTATACTAAAGGTAAGCGGCCGCAGCGTGTGTGAGGAATTCCTTTTATATTAATCTCGAGATTATTTCAAACAGTCTTGAAGTGCTTGATGACTTAACAGTCTGCAGATTTATTATCAAATCAAAAAAAAACCCCACTTGGTAGACTAATTTTTTCCCAGTTTTGAATGGCCACTAGGAAAGAAGGCCTGAAATAAAGAGGTTAAAGGCAAATGGTTTTCATTTGGTTTGATGATGAAGTGGCAAACAAGAGGAAGAGTTGCAAGCTCCCTTCTTAAATTCAGTCCAGCCAAGTAGGAAAAGTAAATGTGGACAGCTGTATCTTGGCAAAGAAGATAGTAGGGAGCAAGGAGGTTTAGCAGTCAAGATGGAAGGTGATGCCATGAGGCTTAGAGGCTAGTAATGTTCTAATGAATCACAGCCTTCCTAAAAAAAACCTGCCTGAACAATTCACGTGAATAACATACTACCTTCAGCTATTTCAGCTTCTTGCTGTACAGCTGAATGCCTTTTACGTAATGTTTGGAGAAGTAAAATCTCGGAAGAGGTTTTCATATCTTTTGCCCAGTTTGGATGATGAAGTAAATTGCCAGAGTCAGTAGATTCTGGCACTGACAAGTTTCTTCAAGCTTAAGAGCGAGTGCAATTGTTTCCAAGCATTTTTCTTTTCTGAGACAGGGAGCACCAGAAGTTGTCATCTTAAAATACGACATGGAGGGGAGGCTGGTTGTTCACACATTCTTGCCAACATTCATGCAATCTGTCCCATTATCAAGAACAAAATTAGGGACTGAACGGAGGTCTTTCAAATTCCAGTGTTGCAAAAATGGACTTTTTACGATACTAATGTCAAAAGAATCCTGATTGTACTAGACTGGAAGTATCTCTTCTAGCTGAAAAATCAGGAAGAGCACAGAAGAAAATGCCTCTGCTCTACTGCTCTTCGGGCTTCAGTGAATTCTCTGGCCAGCAGATGGCGAACTCGTTCTCTCTAAACCAGTCCAAAGTAGAGGAAGAAAGTCAACGTCTTGCATGCATTACACAAGTGCGGGGCATGGGGATCCCTGGGCTATATACGTGAAAGAGATGTTCGTTGATAAATACAGCAGTACCCGCCCCACTTGGATACACTGCTTGCAAGGTAAGCAGGATAGGAGGGCTGTGCAAAGCAATTCTGTTAAATTGAGGAATTCAAGTATTTCGTCAAGCCTGAAGATACTAATTAGTTTCCTTTTGGGGAAGGTCAGTCTTTCAAAGCAAAGAAAAAATGTCTCTTAAGCAGGATTTTCTGAATGGTGGAATCTAATCTGAAAAAAGACCACTTCCACACGTTAATTATTTGCTAGTTTATTATTTTTAATTTTCTACTGTATTGAACCTCTTAAAGAAGCTAGGGACAGACTAGGAGCAACGGAGGACTTGTTAGAGTGCCTTTTAAACCGGAATCATGTTCCTTTGAATAAATGAACAAGGATAGCTAGTGACAATTTGTGATTTAAGGAAATTGCAGATACGTGAGAGAAAGAGCAGCATTAAAGCAGTTAAATTCCTGCATTCCTAAGTGCTCTCTCTAGCAAGTTAGTGAACGCTTCTGTTCTGTGGCTAGGATTTGGTCAGCTTTGATCACTAGTAAACCAAGGATGCTGTCCAGTCAAACCTTCATATGACTGTAACTTACCTAAGGTCAACCGTTTGCTATCAAAGCAGGTAGCTTGGTCCTACTATTCTGTACAGCTCACCAATTTTAGCATAGAATTCAAATGTAGTCCGTTTAATGGGAGGACTTTGGAAGCCGCCTTCTCCAGTCAGTTCAGATGTCGGCGAGGGGCTGGTGAGCCGCTGGGACGGAACCCCCGTTGCCCGGGTTCCCCAAGCAACCGCCCCACTCTCCAGCCACCATGGCAGGTCCAGCAGCCGGCTCCCGCTCCTCCCGGGGCTGCGGCCCTGCTGGCGAGCCCAGCGCCCCAGAGCTCAGCCCAGCAGCCTTTTTCCCACAGAGGGTTTCCCCAGACGGCTTCCGCGGCTTGCGCAGACGCAAAACTCCCCCTTCGTCGTCCCAGCCATGCCGCCAACGGTGGCTGCCTGGCTGCTGCCCTCCCTCCCCGGAGCGACGGCGCTGCCCTTGCAGCCCCCGCAGGTACCCACCCTCCCCTCCGCGCTGCCCCAGGCCACCGTCTGGCACGTGGTGCCGGGGGTCCAGGGGCAGGTGCTGCAGCTCCCCGCCGGGGTGCAGCTGCCACCTGGGGGGCACCTCCCAGCCCAGGGGCACCACCTGCAGCTTGGGCAGCTCCCCGCCGGGGGGCAGCTCCCTGCTGTGGGGCAGCTCCCCGCCGGGGGGCACCAGCTGCAGCTGGTGCAGCTCCCCGCTGTGGGGCAAAACCTGCAGCTGGTGCAGCTCCCCGCTGTGGGGCAAAACCTGCAGCTGGTGCAGCTCCCAACCATGGGGCACCAGCTGCAGCTGGTGCAGCTCCCCGCCGGGGGGCAGCTCCCCCACACCGCTCCTCCCTGTGCCCCCGTCCATCAGTGGGGACAGCCCATGGTGACGGGGACACTGGTACCCCACCATGCGCTGGGGCTGGGGCCCAGGGCCGTGCTCCATGGGGAGCTCCTGCACCCCGCAGGCACCTGCCTGTTGCAGGCCCCCGCCCAGCGCAACCCCCCGCCACCCCTCGTCCCGGGGCCTCCGCTGTGGGGGCAGGCGCTCCCCACGCCCCGCACCCTGAGCAGCAGCCGGGGGCAGCTGCCGGAGCCCTGCTTGCACGCCGTGGGGCTCAGCGAGGACCAGGGGCCCCCGCTGCCCGGCCCCACTGCCCCCAAGCCTGCCCAGGCTCCAAGGACCGCCAGCACCCAGACGGCGACGCCTGACGGTGAGTTTGGGGCTGGCACAGCCGGCCGCTGGGCGCCCCACACCCAGGGGCCATGGGAAAGCTGACATCGCCCGTCTTGGGGGATTTTCTTGCTTCGTCCTCAGCGGCGACAGCCCCGCAGGTGCCTGAGGAGCCCCCGCAGCTGCCCGAGCTGGGCCCTGATGCCTTTGCCGAGGCCTTTCCAGAGCTGGCAGGGGACAGCCAGCAGCTGCAGCACATGCAGGACGAGCTCCTGGCCGACCTGGACATCCCCATCCCCGGCATGGAGGAGCTGCTCAGCTGGCTCGATGCCGTGGAGCCCCAGGACGCCTTCCCCGATTTGCCCAGCAGTCCTGCCCTCAGCCGCTTCCTCTCGCAGCTGCCCGACCTCTGCGAGGACATCGAGGAGCCGAGCACGCAGGGACTGGAAGCCACAGGAGCCCTCGGTGAGGTCCCCTCAACCCCTGGGCTGCGCCCCGAGAAGCTTGAGGGTGGGCTGTCGCTGCAGTCCCCCGTCGTGCCAGCAGTGAGCCCCCCGCTCAGCCCTGCAGCCAGTCCCCTGCCCAGTGCGCTTAGGAGCCCCCTACCCAGTCCACCCCTGAGTCCCCCCAGGAGCCTCCCTGACACCCAGCTCCTCAGTGCCCTTAGTAGACCCCTGCCCCAACCCCCCCAGCGTTCCCTCAAGACCCGCCCCAACCCCAAGGTCCCCAGTGCCCTTAGTAGACCCCAGCCCAAATCCCCCCCGAGTTCCCCCAAGAAACGCCCCAACCCCAAGGGCCGCAGTGCCCTTCGTAGACCCCAGCCCAAATCCCCCCCGAGTTCCCCCAAGAAACGCCCCAACCCCAAGGGCCGCACTGACCATAGGAGACCCCTGCCCAAACGCCCCCTGGGTCCCCTCAAGAGCCCCCCGCCTGCCCCTGCGTCCACCGGCACCAAGCGGGGGGCCAAGCGCCCTGCGCCCAGCAGCACCCCCGGGACAGCGCAGAGCTGCCAGCACAGGAGGCCGACGACAGAGAACCCCCCCGGCAAGGAGAGGAAGACGCTGCTGGGCCAGGCTGGCCAAGGCCGCAAGAGACCGTGCCAGGGGAAGACGGGTGGCAGCAGCACGGTGGCTGGCAGCAGCAGGGAAGCAGGCAGCAGCGGGCAGCAGCTGGCGATCAACAGCACCACGGCACCCAGCAAGAGAGCGCGAAGCCCGGGGGCTGCAGGGGGGCAAGGAGCAGCGGCGCCACCTCCCCGCAGAGCGCGGCTGCTGCCGGAGACTCCGAGTGGGGAGCCCCGTGCCGTGCGGCCCCAGGACAGGCTCTGTGCCCAGGCCAGCGGGGCCAGGACGCTGCAGCGCCAGCAGCCGGGGACAAAGACCCCCAGCGAGACTTTGCAGCCGCTGGGGGCCAGGGCCAAGGCGCTGGGGCCAGCGTGCCAGCTGGCCTGTGTGCAGCCGCAGCCCACCTCCAGCAGCCCCAGCAGCATGCCCAGCGCCCCGCCGACAGTGCCAGGCTCCAGCTACCCGTGACCGACCTCGGGCTTCTCCTCGACGGCCCCCGCAGCACCCAGGCAGGCACAGAGACCTCTGCAGGCACCTGCTCCAGCTTCAGCCACGCTCCTCAGCCCTTGCCCCTCTCGCTTGCCCTCTCCCCTCTCTCGTGCTGGAGCTAGGGGATGGGCTTGCCACTCACAGGGATGGCAACAGCGCCAATGGCAAATGCGCGTGCGCCTCACCCAGGAAGGTGGCAATGGCAAGCTGGGGAGATGCTGGCAGCAGCTGGGCTGGGAAAGCTTGGCCATGGCAACTGCTGCTTGGGACACCAAAGGGCTGAGAGACAAGACTTGCTTCTTCTTTCGGGGCATTGCTCTTCTTTCCTGCCTTCTGGATTAAATTCCTCTCCTTAGGTGGTCACTCAGCAAGGCCTCTGCCTGCAGAGCACTTCTTCTTGCACTGGCATGCCAAGGGGATAAGAACTGGGAGGTTTTGGGGACAGCAAATGATCAGTGGGATGGGAAGTGATGATGGGGATAGCAATTCATTGGAATGGGACAAATGGGTTTTATTTGTATTAAATTTAAATTTTTTAATTTTCATTTAATTTATTGGTTTTCTTATTTATTTAATTAAATCCACTTTATTGACTGTGTTGTACAGTACGGCATTGTTTTATTATTATAAAATTATAAGTATTTAATAGCATTAAATATTTTTATATATTAATATCTTATAAACTGTAAGTATCATTATTTATTATTTTGTTGGTTTTTATTCCTTTTCTACCCTATTAAACTCTCTTTATCACAACGCACTGGTTTGGACTTTATTTTTCCTTCCGAGTCGTTCTGGATTCACTCCGGATGGGGGGACACTAGCGAACGCCTGTGTGCTTCAGATCCAAGGTCACCTTTGCCCTCATTCAAGATACATATTTGCATCTGTTGTTGTGAAACAAAATTAACAACAGGAACAATAAAGTTACCTACTTGCTAGCAGCAGCTCTACATTTGCTGGGGTCTGCTCTGTGCATTTTGAAGACCATTCCATGCTCTTCAGCCCCTTCAGGAGGAAATGTATGGTTCTAGGAAAATGCGTCTTGACCTGATGCAAAGCTGTGACGCAGCCTGCAGCTGCTGCAAGCCCTGGCATTTTACCTGCAGCCCCTCCAACAACTCTGATGTTCCCTGCATCGACTTCAACCACTGCGGCAGGACCTGAGGCCCCTCAAAGACTTGTCACACACCCTGCAGCCCCTCCAGCCCCTGGCATGTTCCCTGCAGCCCCTCCAAGCCTGGCACAGGCCCTACAGCTGGCTCCGGGGACGACCCCGTTGCTGTCTCAGGCACCAATACACACAAGGGGAAGGAATGCATGCAGAAGTCATCTCGTTTCGGAAGGGCAGAAAGTCCTCCCAAGAAGAGGAAGGAGCAAGAGGAAGGCGAGGCAGCCTACCCCAAGGTAGGGCCATCCCAGGGCACAGGAGGCTGTTGGAAAGGAGATTAGATAGAAAAGCAGCAGGAAGCAGGTGATCCCCATCCCTGGGCGAGCTGCGAGCCATGGGACAAGATTGCAGCTGTCCTCCAGGTGAGCACATTGTCAGCTGGCTGCTGCGCTGCTGGGATAGCAGCTGCGGGAGCCTGGCAGCAGAGGGCAGGGAAGCCAAGCAGCTGGGATCCTTCTCTGGGGAAGGGGGCGCTGAGAAAGCGCTTGCAAACGGGGCACAAGCCCTCAGCCTCTGGAGGCGGCGCCTGTGAGGCGTGAAGGAAAGGGATCCCTTCTGGGAAGATGCTGTGGGCTTGCTGAGGCTCGAAGAACAGACGGTGCTGGCTGCTACCAGCGTGCTGCAGCAGCGGCAAGACAGAGCCGTGGTGGTTTTCCTCAGCTGGGCAGCTGAGCTCCAGCACAAGCGCTCTCTCCCTGCCCCTCCTCCAACGCCAAGGGGAGAAAAGAGGCTGGCAAGGGCTCAAGGGCTGCCAGAAGGACAGGGAGATCACTCCACAAGGAGCGTCACGGGCAAAGCAGGCTCAGCACAGCCTGTTCCAGTCCAGCCCGGGGCCTGCTCCTGCGGGGGCTCTCCACAGGCCGCGGCCTCCTCCAGGCCACAGCCACCTGCTCCACCGGGGGCTCCTCCAGCCACAGGGGGGCTGCAGCGTGGAGATCTGCTCCACGGGGGACCCATGGGCTGCAGGGGGACAGCCTGCTCCACCAGGGGCCTCTCCCTGCACAGGCCGCAGGGGAACTGCTGCTGTGAGCCTGGAGCACCTCCTGCCTCCTGCTGCACGGACCTTGGGGGCTGCACAGAGCTTTCTCACTCCTCCCTGAGCCACACGCTGCTGGGCAGCAGCTTTTGTTCCCTTTCTTAGATGCAAGATCTTCTTAAATTCAGTCCAGCCAAGTAGGAAAAGTAAATGTGGACAGCTGTATCTTGGCAAAGAAGATAGTAGGGAGCAAGGAGGTTCAGCAGTCAAGATGGAAGGTGATGCCATGAGGCTTACAGGCTAGTCATGTTCTAGTGAAACCCAGCCTGAAGAAGAAGAAACCTGCCTGACTACTTGATGTGAATAACAGACTCTGTTCAGCTCTTTCCTAACATAGAAACGGTGCTGACTGCTTCTTCAGAGTAACAGAAGTTCGTGATACTACTGAAATAGTTGCGGTTCAGATGTAGATCTGATTTCTCCTAAGCACACTGAATTCACAACTGTTGATCCTCCAGAGGAGGCTTTGCAATTGAACACGTGGAGAATAGGTAAATTTCCCGCTGTTGTTCTCCTCTCCTCTTGTTTTGTTTTGTTTTGTTTTGTTCCTAGTAGCATAGGCTTAAGACTCTGAAGAAACAGGCTGCTTTTTTTTAATTCCAGCACTGGCTGTTCCTCCTGAGCCCCGCCTTCTATTTTTGCAGTCATAGGATATGTGAATGTAAATTCGTGGAGAGAGGTAGAAAACTGTTTCAACTGGTGTTTTTTCGGCTATGTGGGGAGAACAAATCGAGTGGCTTTGAATATTCTGGCTCTTAATCAGAGCAGCATGTGGAGGGAGACAGATGCGTTTGCTTTTTTAGTGCAATGGCTTCAGAAGCAAGAGGGGAAAAAGCACTTTCTCTGGGAGCTGAAGAAGGTGTCCTAATCACCGGAGAGGTTTCTAAATGGCATATCTTTGCGAGGGTTCCCGTAGTCCGGAGGTTTTTGTTTGTTTGTTTGCCTTTGGAAGGTTTTACTCTTAATATTCACGTTCTTCAGCAGAAGTGAGAAATGTGATTTTATTTTGTGCAGTGTCGTGGACCCTCCGAACTCTCCTGGGAACGATGAATACCTCGCATAGTACCAATGTGATGACGGTGGAGACAAGGAGAAAGCAAGATGATCAAAAGAACGTGACCTCATTTCAAAAGAAACCGTTTTGTACGGCAAAGAGTCTTGTGAGCCTGGTGAGAAATTGCAGCATACTTCCTCTCTCGAGTCTGACACTGAATGTAGCTCTAAAAACCTTTCCTCCTCAGCTGTTACAGAGAGATGCCAAGATACAGAGGACAAGACTAAAACCACTGAGAAAGAGCATTACCAAAGCAAGAGGGAGCATGCTCCTAGTGAAGAGAAGGAGAGTCAAAAAGCAGGTCCTTCCAGCAAGAGAAGGATAAAGTGGAATACAAAGAATACAAACTTGAGCTCCTGATTGGCTTCATGCTGAACTCTGTGCTGTTCTTGTCCTAATCTTGGTCTCTCCATAGATAATATGGTTTAAATCCAAATAGAATCGTGCGATGAGGAAGATCTCACTGCAACAAATTCAACATCTAAAATCAAAGTTGACATTTTCCGTGATTTTCTTCCTGAGCAGAAGTGTGCGGTACTCCTTTTATATTAACGTAGAGATTATTTCAAACAGTCTTGAAGTGCTTGATGACTTAACAGTCTGCAGATTTATTATCAAATCAAAAAAACCCCAACTTGGTAGACTATTTTTTTCTCAGTTTTGAATGACCACTAGGAAGAAGGTTATTCCGGCATCAAGAAAGTCATGTGGAATGTAACAAAATGTACTGAACCAGTAAGTAAAACTTATATTTTTCTATTATTTCCATTGTTTCAACTCTTCAGACGCTTATGGATGGCATAGATAACAGAGGGGAGATCGTGGTAATCGGAGCTACTAACAGACTGGATTCTATAGATCCTGCTTTACGAAGACCAGGACGCTTTGGCAGACACTTCCTCTTCAACTTGCCAGATAAAGAGGTGAGAACTTAAATTCAACGTTAGTGCTACCATGGCAAAGTCCAACTTTATAGGAAAAAAAAAAAATGACAACTTGAACAAAAGAGTGATACGTGGAGACACTGCGTTGTTCCATGGAGGACAAATCTGGTACTGGATATATATGGTCAGGATGATACCACCAAGTAGTTAGTTCTATAATCAAACCTTTCATTCCCAAAGTTGTACCTGTTTGCTTAATTATTTAGTCCACTTGGGTGTTTTCATCATGAAGTTGTGTTTTTGGTCTCAATCCTTCACTTATGAATGAATAGGGGACGTGTTTGCATTTGATTGTGCCCCTGCTCAGTGGTAGTAGTTTGAGTCATAATTCTTTTCTTCTTTATAGTAATTGTAGCAATTGGAAGCATTGTGCCAGAAGTGCTTTCTGTGAATTTACTGACTGGAAAGCAAATGTGATGAAGTAATGAGACTGTCCCAATGAAAGCTTGCTAAGTTTTAGAGAAGTTTTTTGGACAGCAAAGAAATGTTTCTGGATAAATTTTTCATTACAGTATTTTCCTCTGGGTCCTTAGGTCTCGTAGTTTGGAAACTTGTTATTGAAGCTATAAATGCCTTTTCTTTCACTGTAGGTTCCTAGAAAAAGTTCAGTATAACAAATAAGAACTATTCAATTTCCTGGTTGACAATGCAGAGTGTATATTAAATAACTGTAAAATACTTGAAAGTTGAGCAAGTAAGAAAAGTGTATTATTAGATGAGGGGTTTTGAGGGAGGACTGTTTTGTTTTTTGTTTACTTGTTTGCCTTTTGGTTTGTTTGTTTCTTGTTGGTATTTTTAAGGAAAACTTGGGACAAGCTAAAATGCAATGATTTTGCTTCCAGGCTAGAAAAGAAATTGTCAAGATTCATACTCGTGACTGGACCCCTCAGCCACTGGACATGTTGCTTGATGAACTAGCTGAGAAATGCATTGGTAAGACTGAAATTAAAATGGATTCTTGCTTGTGACCAAGTTGTAAAGAACCTAGCTTGTACCAGGCAGTACCCATGCTCTTGTGCCTTGCTGCACAACTAGTCAACGAAGCAGCTGGCACACCTTCATAGCAATCTGAGTGAGATGCTTTCATCTATTTACTCTTTATTGTCGTTCCTCTTGTTGTCTGAGAACATTAAATGGTTCTGGGGCATCTTCCTCAAGAGTATAGTTTTTGATGAGGAGTCTGCTTCAGCTGCATAAGCGCAGGATATCAGGCAGTGAGCAACATGAAACTTCCCTGCAGAGAGTGGTATAAATGGCTCAGGATTCAAATTAGGATTAAATAAAAAAATAGGATTTATTAGAAGAATATAAAAGAATAGAGGTAAGCAAACAGTGCTGGGTGCACTGAGAGTCTCCGCTCCACCAGGGCACACACCAGTTACATCAAGCAGCTGATTTTTATGCTCCTAGACTAATACATATTCATTACTACTTCCAAAAGAATTAGATTATTATAATTAGCCTCCGGGGTCCAGTCCCTCCTACTGGAGCATGCGCATCAGTCTCCTCTGGGGGTCTCTAGGGGTCTTTCATGCTGAAGGCTCGTAGTCTTCTTCTCCAAGTCCTTCCTGTTTGTACTCCTTTGGCACTGTACCAAGTTTATAGAACATTTTCTGCAGGTCTTGTCTGCCAGCCGTCCTTCAGCTTCTTTTTTCTTCCTCTTAATCTCTTGGCCCCCTGGCCAGATACCAAAGGTCTGCATAGTATCCCATAACAGTCACTAGTTGTTATCAGTTGTTATGAAACTCCCAGACATCAAACACAAACAGCTTTCTTATTGACACTTCACGAGTAATTAAAACATTCTTCCCCAGCCATTCACAGGGACAGTCACATCTATAGCAGTGTTAAGTTAATCTCGAAGAAGACAGGAAAAAAAAGGCTGTAACTGTTAGAAATAGAAGTCCGGAATAACAAAAGCAAACAGGTTCATAAATTTAAGGAGTATTTTCTGAAGACTTGATAAATTGACTAGAATGAGGGGGAGACTGGGACACACTGCATCTGTGGTTCAAGAATTAAATTGCCAGTGCAGGGCCCAGAGGCAGACAGGATTCAAACAGAATTGTTCTTTATGGACACGAAATGTTAAAACATTCCTCACAAGCGGTAGCACTTTGAATTCCCTGTTAAGCTGTTTGGTTTTGGCATTACAAATTCTTTAAATGTTGCATGTTGTAAACCTGGGCCTTGACTGATGTAACGTTTGATTTTTGTTTGTTAGGAGACTGTGGTGCAGATATCAAATCCCTCTGTACTGAAGCTGCGCTGTGCTCTCTACGCCGATGCTATCCTCAGATTTATGCAAGTAGGGAGAAGTTGCTACTAGACGTTAATTCTATTAAAATAAAAGCAAAGGACTTTTTCATGGCTATGAAGAAGGTTGTTCCAGCTTCAAACAGGATCGAGACTTCGCCCGTACAAGCACTCTCACCCATTTTCAAGCCACTTTTTCAAAGATCAGTAGAGAATATTTTACAAGTTGTGCAGAAGATCTTCCCGCATGCACAGCTTGCACTAAAGGAGGACCGACAGCAAGGTATAACCACAGCATCCACTTCTTTATAATTCTGCTAAAGCAAAAACTTGTGGTTTGTGCAATCAACTTACAGCTTTCAGACATAATGGTGGTAGAATTTTATTATTTGCATGTGCATGTCTTTCTTTTGGGCAAGTCTGGAATATAACGCATAGGTTTTATTGTGGATTCGAAACTGAAATGCCAAATGGAAGCTCTGAATGACTCAATACACAGTAAAGGATGATGCGTTCTCTACTGAAGCATCCTGCTTCTGAGGGCAGCTAAGATAATTAGCATTTGTAGAGGTTGACTTGAGGTTTGAAGTATAATGCACCTATTTTTCTTTAAAAAATCAAAACTCAGATCTTTGGAGGGGAAGCATTTCTAGGTCA
The DNA here is from genome assembly GCF_965140915.1 of Aythya marila. NCBI lineage: Eukaryota > Metazoa > Chordata > Aves > Anseriformes > Anatidae > Aythya > Aythya marila. The sequence continues at coordinate 36,046 of NW_028136949.1, read as the reverse complement.
ATGTTTCTAATTCCTTTCTGAAGAATGTCAGGACCAGGATACAAGTATAACTGGTCTAAGCTAATTATTGTTTTAGCTATCATCATTTTTAACCAGTCTCCTAATTTAAATGTTTGTGGATCGTACTATACACGTGCACGTGAGATCAATTAGCATTGATACTTACTAGATGAATGGAATTCTGTGGCCATCACATCCTTTATCCCTGTGCTTTCATTGTGGGAACCTCCTCCAGAAAGAAATGGTCTTGTTTGTTGTTGTTGTTTTTTTTTTTTTAAGCTATTTAGCAACTGCAGAAATTGTTCGTAATCTCCTTTATTCTAAGGGGGAGAAAAAAAATCACCAAGAGTAGCGTACCTTACACGTACACATCAGTGGGATTTAGTACAGCTTTGTAGGGCCTTGTGCCATCTCCTTAGATCTGTGGTGGGATGAACTCTAGGAAATAACTTTCAGTGTGTGCTCTCAAATGAAGAAAGGGTTTTGGCACTGATTTAGAAGCTGTATTAATGGAAGAGAAAGAGACAAAGGCTATTCAGGAAAGTTAACAAACCTCTTTTGCCTTTCAGAGCATTTCAATCCGATTTTACAAGATGATATGTTTGACAGTGATGACGATGCATCCTTGGTTTCTGGAGATGAATTAAAAGATGGAATGCCTGACGGACCAGAGAAAAAATGCCTCTGTTTCAGCAGGTAAAGAAAGATAGATCCCTGTTACGTTTAAATTCTCAGGTCTGCTGAGTCTTTGTAAACAGTTCCAGCTGTTAAAAGTGCAAGGGGTGGTAGAGGAAGGGGCAACATCAAGTTTGTGTGTTGAAGGGGTGCTTGGTATTCACAAGAAGAAAGGGTGGAGGGACTAAAGTTATAATGAAGTTGCTCTGAATGACCAAATTGAAAAGCCCAGGCTTCTCTTCGTAAGCCAAAGTGATCCGTAGACTACCAGAACACGTTGACTTAATCCATGGCATTCTTTGAAAGACTCAAGACCACATAAATGTGCAGTCTGTCCTTTTAGCTAAAAATATCCCAACTTTATGGGTTTGTGTTGCCACCTTTTGCCCTTCTGTTTTCCAGGATTGTTAAACCAGTAGTGAATTATGTAGCAGAAAGAAAACAGAGAAAGGGCTTGTTAAAACACCTTGAGAAAAAATTGAATGGTGTCTTTATTTGTTAAGCCACCAAGTTGTGTTAATCTTGTGATATTTTAGTGTGGAAGTCATGCAAGCCCACAGTTGGAAAGTTAGATCATGTTGTCACAGCTGGATCAGTTATTTTTCTCCGTTTCTATTGCTGTGCTGTCCAGAAGATTTTCTGTGCTTTAGAGCAAGGCTAAGTCTCTAGCATCTTTGATTTAAGCCAGCAGAGGTACAGCCTGATTGTAGTGGGGAAACAAATGCTCCTCACCAATTAATTTTTAAATAAAAATAAATTTATAATAAAGTAAATAATAAATATATAATAAATAATAAATTTATAATAAAGTAAAGCAAGATTGCAGGGATATTAATTTGCAGTCTTGGTTTAGTAAAGAATAGGAAACACAAGGGAAGAAGGTGAAACAATTGGAATGAGTGAATAACTTAACTGGAAATCTTTCATGTATTTAATGTACCGCTGCCATCTGGATTATTTGGGGAGGGAAAAGAAAGTCTATAGGAAAATTACTTGGAACATCTGTGTGTCTATTCAGCACCTCATTTATAAGCTTGTTTTCTTAACTCTTGTTCTAGGAGTGCTTTCTGCGAACCAACATCATGCCAGCCCCGTCTGCTAATAGCAGGAAAAGAAGGGTACGGCCAGGTTTCTTACGTGGCACCCGTGGTGTTGCACGCTTTGGAGAAGTTTCCCGTTCACACCCTGGACCTTTCTGTTCTGCTTACAAACGTTGCATCGCCAGAAGAAATCTGCGGACAGGTACCTTTTTTTCTTTTTCTTCTCATCGGATTCACTGACTGTATGTAAAGGATCAATCGAGTTGCAAGTAAGGTGAGCAAAATTAATTGGTAATGGAGGTGGCCTTGTTTTAATGCGCTGGGATGTTTGCTTCTGTCTGAAAATCCCCTTTTCTTTTAGACAGCACCACAAACAATCTGGATGTTGTACATGTCCACATTTTCCATACCCAGTTTTACAGTGAGGCTGTTGCTAGCAGCTCAGGAAGCTGGGCGGTGTTGCTAATAAACATCTCTTTGTGGAAAGAAATGCTGTTCATGTCACTGGGATCCAGAAAGTAGTTCTCATTGCCTCCTAAGACTGTGTGCTCCCAGTAGATGGCTCTGTATCAGACTGCATGTCGGCTACTTTTTGTAGGCTTCTTCTAAATTATATTAGTAAGGCAACCGAGGTTTGGGGCTTCTGTTTATTTTGCTTTCGCACGGACATACACAACTTGTGCTGTTGCAGTATGTGCAATAAAAGCATTAACATTCAGAAAACACTTCATTTGCACAGTGATGTGGTTTTAACTAGAAAAAATGAACAGATTTGGTGTTTTTACTTTTAGGCAGGAAATCCATTTTCTTGTTTGGCATCACTACCTTAAAATATTTTTACCTTTAGTGGAAACGTTTGAGAGCCATACAAGTAAGGACAGACATGTTACACGACTGAATACTGATGTGTCCCTTAAGAGGGACATTTCCTTTCTTTGTTATGCGATGATTGTGGCTGTGGCCATATAGCTACGGTGTCTAGCCACTGCCTGAATATATCCTTCCCATCTTCTGACTAGAGTTCTCCGAATACTGACAATCTGAAAGGGTGCACAGAGAAATTCCTTATGTGAAAGGATGCTTGCCACTCTGTTCACGCAGTTTCATTTCATGGGGCAGTCAGATGGCTATGTAGCTATGTATTAAGAGGTTCTTGTACGTGTTTTAGTTTTCTTACCCAAGCTTTCCTTTTCACTAGCTGATCCGAAATGCTCAGAAGACAGCACCAAGCACAATTTATGTCCCAGATATCCATTTGTGGTGGGACAACGCTGGACCTGTCTTGAAACTTACTTTTCTAACTCTACTACGTAACATTCCAGCATTTTTGCCAGTTTTGCTGCTTGCTCCGTCTGATGTACGTCACTCAGATCTCCCAGAAGAGGTATTTGTCAATACTTTCCTTACTATTTCTTCAGTGTCTTGTAATTTATGAATGCTTTCAGCATCAAAATGCTGTGCTTTCTTAAATGCATGCTGTTATTACTCAGGCACCCTAACAAATCACTTAAAATTTGCTTAGAGAAAAAGAATACTGTGAAAGCATCTGCTTAAGGTTTTTTCTGAGTCAAGCAAGTGACTTTCACCCCCTTCTCACACATGCAAAGAATAAATTAATACAATAATTCTGGTGGCTACAAAGTGGTTCAGTCAAGAATATGAAGTGCTTGAAATGACAAGAGGATGTTTTTACTGAAGAGATTTCTTCTGACAGTCTGCCATTCCATGCTATGTTGGGTAAACTGCTAATAATGCAATTTAGTAGAGAATTGAAACACTTTGATTAAAAAAAAATAAGTAAATCAGTTTCTTTCTTCATATAGGCCAAAGCTTTCCAAGCTGGAAAGCTGAGTTCCAATTTCTGCTAAAGTAACTTTGGAATCGAATTCTAGTTGTAGTCCTAAATAAACTGTAGTAAAAGTAGGTGCAGAACTTCATTGACTTCTGAGAGTTTACATTAAGGGAAGGTGCCCAAAACAGGACCACGCTGTTGTCATTCTGATGATTTGGTCTCAGTCACTGGGGGAAGAGAACGGGTCTTACCTAGACGTGTTTATTATCAACTGCTTTGAAAGTGCTTGAGTTCCCACAGAAGTTTTTGTACAGGCTGTAAATTCCTTCTAAAATAAGTAGTGAAATTCCTCACCTACCTTTTATTACTAGAACTTGAAAATGGAGGAAGACGTAGACGTACTAGCTACTTCAGACACCTTTTGGTAGAGAAATAAAAACTCAGCAAAAAGCCCTCACTTGTCTGCTGAAGCCTTTCTCTTCCCTCGATAGCCATAAAGGTTCTAAGTAAAGGCTGCAGCAAGGCAAGTAAATACAAAGGAAGCGCTGTTGGATGTGGTGAAAGCCATTACTTTACCAGTGTAGCGTACAATCCCTTCAGCGAGCTTTAATTCTACAGGTGATTCTTAAAGGTGATATTTGAATTTGCCGTGCCAGCCTGTGAAAATGTAGCCTTTTAAGGCCAGGATGATAACTTTTTTCAGTTTGTGTTCTTCAGGTTATTCTTAATTTGAAAAGGTACTCGTCTTTTTGGAATCGAAGATGAGTTTTTTGTGGCCTTAAATCTGAAATGTCTCTCCTCCTTCTGCTTTAGATGCAAAAATTATTTAATACGGAATTTGGAGAAGTGTGCAATATTGAGTTGCCTGGTAGGGCAGAGAGAGCAGCCTTTTTTTGAGGACCTAATTCTAAATGAAGTGGCTAAGCCTCCTGTAAAGAAAAGAGGTGAGGAGGATATGAGAAGTACATCTAAAACTTTCCTATCGAAGTTACTAGCTCTTTGGGCTTTGCTTTGTTGGTCATTTTCTGTCAGTAATTTGTCATATGCTTGTATTTGAGTACTGATTAATTGAAGTTGATTGGACATTGGAAGTCGTGCCTGTAGCACCACCAGCTGAGCCTCAGAAGCCACAAGAGGAAGAAGTAGGGATGCTGGAGGAGGAAGAGGAGGATACCTTGCGTGACCTTAGAATTTTCTTGAGGGACGTTACTCACAGACTTGCCACTGACAGACGTTTCAGGGAATTTGCAAAGCCCGTTGACCCACAGAAGGTAAAGTAGTGCTGATCCGTGTGTGTCTGTAACTTGTCAGTGTTCGTATTTCTCAGCGTTTTGGGGAAGGTTCAACTTTGTTTTTAGGGCTGCACTGTAAGGATTTTGCAAGAAGCAGAGGCAGTGCTTTTACTTCTGCTGACTCTCAAATGTCTCCTATGGGATTATTCGCTGAAAGCCCTGGTTTCATTCTAAAAAGCCAGTCCAAATGCCAACACAGTTTGCTCGTGAAAAGGCTTTGATACGTAGGCGTGTCACAGCACTGAAAAGCACAGAGATCTTTCCTTATAATTACAAACAGTATTTACAGGACTACTTGAGTGAAGTCTGAAGCCCTTTCTTGGACTGTCAGTTCCTGTGGGAACAGGAATAGGAGCAGCAGTTTGTAAAAATAAGTTTTGAGATCCTGTTCTCTGTTTCATCTGGAACTCCTCAATAGGAATCAACCATAAGTGCAGTGTGTTTTCTTTTTCCTCCAATTGGCTGCTTAGATGCCTTTTTCTCCTTAATTTATGAGATAAGCCTAAACTAGGGGCGTATATTTCAAAGACAGGTGTAACTTGAATATACCTGGGGATCAGCAAAGTCGTCTTCATGTGGGCCTCCACTGGCTTTTCTTCCCCTTTTCTCCTAGGTTCTTGAGCTGTGAAAAATCTAGACAGATACATATGTCCTCATCTGAACTGGTCATTAGGCTCCTCTTCTGCTCTGAGGGAAGAAATGAGCACCTCAGGGCCCAGTTATCTCATTCTAAAGTAGATGCCTGCAATAGGTACTTCACAGGTGCAATTCATGCACCTTTTCCTCAATGTCGACAACAAAGAGAATGCCGGATGGCTTGCTCAGCTTTCACTGTTGTGATTTTCTGAAGCAAAGTGAAATGAATCTCCCACCCTCAGTGTTTCTTCTCTACCATGCACGTGCTTCTGACCTCCCTACTTCTTGTTGTCCTCTCGTGGCCGTGCTAATGACAAATGAAAGAGCCCTTCCATTTTTGAGAAGCAAACTGGTTAATTTCAGCATCTTCTGATGCATCGCAAATGTTCAGAGTTTTTAGGAAGTCGTTTATTTAAAGTCTTCAGAATAATTTTGGTAGACAGTGTGCAAGGTTAAGAAAACCTCTGAATGCTTGTATTTGATCTGCAGGTACCTGACTATGCCACAAGGATTAAAGAGCCGATGGATCTTTCAACAGTTCTGACTCAAATTGACTCGCGCCAGTACCTCACTGCAGGAGACTAGCTGAAGGACATCGATCTAATCTGTAACAATGCCTTCGAGTACTACCTGGATCAAAGATCTACAGGTGAGGATGTGCTTTTTAGCCCTAGTTTAAAAAATCTGTCAAACATATAGATGGATAAATGCTGTGTGCGGACAATAGACTTCGGATGGATTAGATGATTTTGGACGTCCAGACTGTAAATATTTTATCATTTTGCTACTTGGGCATGGAATTGTGATATAAGTGTTCCCAAGGAACTAGTGCTTTTGTTTTAATTAACTTCGATGTTGTTATGCTGAAAATATTCACTGAGAGAACCTTTTGGAACAAACCTATGAAGAAAGCAATTTTTTTCTGTGATCAAAACAGTTTCATTGGTTGGTAGACAACATTCAGTTAAAGTGTGTAAAATTTCAGATAGTCACAGCGCCTATGTTTTGCAAGACACTGCATATTCAATGGTGAGGAACGAAATGGATACAGAGTTTGGACGACTTTGTGAACAAATTAAAGAATCTCGTGAGAAAAGAGGTACGTGCTTTAACGCTAAGGATTTGAAGACTTGTCTCTGCATTTGTAACTGAAAATGCACGACGAAGATCTTTGGTATCTATTCTTTCTTGCAAGGTCGCATCTCTGCAGCGTGTGCTCCATGCGACAACTCCAAGTCACCACAGCAGAACCCTGCTACTGAAGACGAGAAACCAGATGAGGAGATGCCAGCGGCACCTGTAGATGCCAGTACACCCATTTCTAATGGCAAGTTGCATTTTATTCAGCTGCTCTTGTCGTTCATACCTTCTCTGTTCTTGAGGCGCAACAGGTGTCTCTGATGCCTGGCTCTTTATGGCAGAGGTAGTTTGTTTTCAAATTGACTTCCAAATGGGAGAGAGAAATCCAGAGGTCATTCATTCAATATAGTGATGAATTAAAGTTCAAAGAAAGTTGGTTCATTTGATGTACTCTTACTGGAACTTCATTTTGTAAACAGAACGACCCCTCACTCAAGGATATCACAGCTTCCCTCCCGTACTAAAAATGATAGTACTCACCCTTGTAGGAGCAGCAATGTGAAGAAGGTCAAGGGCAGTAAGAAGGGTTCGAAGCTTTGATATAACAAGCCTTTCACTTTTTTTGACAGAGCTCCTAATAAGCATCTTTAGCAAGGTCTGGAGATGGGAGAAAAACTCAAACTAGATTTTAATTCTAGGATGTATAATGTCAAGCTTGACTGTTCCTCTGAACAGTCAATTGAATTTAATTTTTTTTAATTTAAATTAATTAGTTTATTTTTTTAATTTAAATTCAACTGAATTTAAAGTTTTGAATTTAAATTCCAATTGAATTTATTGAAAAAAATTCCAATTGAATTTAAAGGTTTTTTTGTTGTTGTTGTTTTTCACGAAACACTAATTTTATGTGAAAGGTTTTGCTGCAATATCTTTTTGCCAAGGATATTAAGCTTAAGTTATCCACAAGAAAACGGTGGGGAAAGGGAAGCTTTAGTTTTGAAAGCTTTTTTTTTTTTTTTCTCTCCCGGTTTTTCTTGAGCACAGCAGCGTTTCAGTGTCTGCCTGCCATTAGTTGCCCCACTACCAAGTCAGGAGGGTCAATTAAACTTGCGTGAGGCAGAATTTCTTTATCTGAGTCTACGTGGTTCACATAAATATATTCTTGTTTCCTTCTTTCCCTAGGATTATTCTTCTCCCAGTATTGAATGTTTCAACAGACACCGTTTAAGATCAATGAGCAAAAGCATCCTGCGGTGTTCAGTCTCCAGCTTTGAAGAAAGTATGGCGGTACTGAGGGGAAATGTCAAGAGAAGATGCTTTTCAAGGTACTGTATTTCTATATGTTCAATCTCTGTTCGATTTGTAGATTGAAAAGCAAGAGAGAAAGCATGTGCAGTGAGTTGTGGCCTGATAAACCTCCGGCTAAAATCAGCAGAGGCCTATGAGCATGCTGATGGCGTACCAGTACCTTAAAACTAGAATCCCTCTTCTCAGTGAAAGTCTTCTGCTTTTCTAAAAAAACCTGTTTTTTTTCCCAACCCCTTTGAGGTGTTGTTGTGGTTTAACCCGGCCGGCAGCTAAACACCACACAGCCCTTCTGCAACCCTCCCACCTCCCTCTCTGGGATGGGGGAGAGAAACGGGACAGTGAAGCCCGCGAGTTGAGATAAAGGCAGTTTATTAAGACAGGAAAATAATAATAATGATGGTGATGATGATAGTACTGCTACTAGTAATGTGTACAAAACAAGTGATGTACAATGCAGTTGCTCACTACCCGCTGACCAGTGCCCAGCGTAACCCCTAGCAGCCCGGCTGCCCCGCCCTATCCATGGTGCAGCGTGTTGCCATAAGGCATAGAATTCTTTGGCCAGTTGGGGTCGGCCATCCTGAGTCTGTCCCCTCGCAGCTGTTGCTGTGCGCCGATTCTGATCGCCAGTAGGACAGTGAGACACCGAAAGGTCCTTGGCTTGTTGTAAGTACTGCTCTGCAGCAATTGAAACATCGGGGTGGTATCAGCAATCTTCTAAACATCCTTTCACACATTCTAAGCCAAAACATAGCAACCTACCCGCTACTAGGAGGAGAACTAACGCTGTCCTAACTGAAACCAGGACATGTATCTTTTCCACTTGGGTGCTATTGCTCATAATTTTGAGAATTCAACATGAGCAAGCTAGGAAATGGGGGTACATACAGAACCGCGTGTATATGGCACGCAACAGACTTGGGATGTGGATCCTGCGTGAGGCCTACAGGCTTCTCTTTGTATACCATGGAGCACTGGCTTGTAAACATGGTGAAATTTCCCATCCTTGATGGGTCTAATACAACAAGTCTTTTCTCCCTTCTCTGCCCTGTCCTCTTTCTTAATGTAGGCAGTTGAGAAAGCCAAAATTGGAACGAAAAAAAGAATATAGCACAGGTAAGTGGCTGTAAGTCCCCGGGATACCTATTTGCGCAGGTTACTGAAGAGGATGGCACTTGGTCACTCCATGGCTTTCATTTGGCCCCAAAGCCTTCTGTAGTCAGCTGAATTCACTCCTCAGTGACTTTTCTGTGAAGAGAGGTAGGTGCAAATAGGAGATTTTATGAATTCCTTGGGGAGGGAGCAGTGTGAATTGCAGCTTGGTAGGCACAAAGCAAACTGTTCTAATTGTGCAAAGTAAATCGATACTTGGTAAGTTCAAACTCAGTTTTATAGCTGGCAAGCACAAAAGTAAACCTTAGCTGTGATCCTAGCAGCACAGCGGTGTAGCTCTTCCCTTCCCCTTGTCCTCTTGGCTCTTTTAATGACAGTGCAAGCAACCAACCTGTGCCAAAGGGTGCTGTATGGCAAACAATGGGCAGGCTTTTTTCTAAAAAGCACGAGTTTGAGTTATGTGGTGTTTGGGTGTTTCTCTTGAAACGATTCTTCCCTCCTTGAGCTGTTAGATCCTAATGCAGGAAATGGAAGTGCTGCATGCATAAACAGAGTAATCAAACATACACCTCTTAGGAAGAGGCTTGCAATGTCCTAGTGTTTGTTTTGAGCACTGTTAGATACAGTTTGACATGAATGGAGTGAAAACACCTTAGAGAAAGGTGTTGATTGTTCTCACTTTTCCAAGACAGAAATAAGTGGAGTAGATTTCCCTCCTGCATGGAACAAAAGTTGCACGTTTGTTTTTGTCTGTCTAGCTTTCAGTCTCTTTAAAAATTTCCCTACAGGTCCCAGTTTTAAGTAGACAGTTTAAACGTGCAGAGCGATAAAGAAGTGGAATGCAGTGGTTGTGACACCAACTTCTGACCTGAAATGTAAAGAAAACTCAATCCACTTCAGGGTGCCTTTTTTGTCTGTCTGTTTCCATTTTACAAGAGCAACGGTGAAATAAGGAGAATCCCATCTTCACTGTTTCAAAATCCTTTGTTTCTGCGTTTCAGTCACCAGAACATTGAGGAGTAGAGCTGGTGCAAAAACTGTGAGACGAGTCCACGGAGAAAACAGGGACTTGGAGCTGCGCCGCAGCTGTAGAGTCGGACACAGTCGGTACTCGACTACTAACTCGTCCATTCTATTTGACAAACTTATGACAAAGTAAGTCATCTTTTCTTGCAGACCTCTTAGAATGATCTTTCTTAGCAAGCCTTTGCACTATGGCATGATGTTGGCCTCGACTTGCTCTTTATTTTGACAGCAAAGAGGTATGGCTGCTCCTGGCATTTCCTTCCTGTTTACAGGGAGACACCGTTACCTGGCTAGATAAACAGATTTTCTTGAAGGTGCTATTTCAGCATATAAGAATTGATTTAAAAAACAACCAACAACAACAACAAAAGTGCTTCATGGCTTACTAGTTTTGTAATCTCACATTTCTCCAGGAATACTTGATTTGCTGCATTTCACCATTACACTCGTCAGCGCCGCTGATTCTGGTTTATCACTATTTGCATTGCAAATCTCCTTGTCCAAAGCTTAAACTGATGTATGCACTGCTTGAAAACAAAACCTGAAGTTGCAGAGCAGTAGACTCAAGTCATTATGTTAGCCGCTGTGTAACCATACTGCTTTCCAAGCATAAGATGTCCAGCTTATTTTGTTTCTATGAAGAGTTTAAATGGCTCCCGTTAAGCAAAGATGTCCCCACACTGATACTTACTATTAAGCAAGGATTCCACCTCCTTTGGCTGAGGTCTGCTCCCTTACTCACATTGGAACATTCATCCAAGTAGCCTGCAATTCCACACTCTCGGGGGAAAGTCCATAGAATAGAAAAGGTTCCTCCAGTCTCTTCCTCAGCCTTTTTTTGAAGCATGCAATAAAGCAAAACATTCACAGGCTGCCCTTCCATGCAAAACAAGGCAAATTAGTAAGACAGGAGCCACAAAACTGATTGTCCTTTAAAGTTAAAATGAGATTTGAAATAGATCGAGTTAGCAAGTGTTGTAAGTCTGTAGCTAAGTCTGGTTTTGCCAATGCAGCACAATTCGCTATCACGTAGCCAGAGCTGCTTCTGTAGCTCCAAGAAGCAAAACTGCTTTGACAAAATACTGTGTCATCAAAGCATTCGTTGGCTCAGTAGGCACGGCTCAGGTTCAACAAGTTTGTGAAAAAATGAGTACTAACAGAAGCAGCAGGGTCCAAAGAAACACTTTATGTCCCCACTGCGAAATGAGGGGCTTTACCTTGAGTGTTATGCACACTGTCAATAGAAAAGCACTGTAACAGAATCTGCCACGGCAGTTTGCATGTTACTGAAAGACCATCAGAGTGGGACTGCAGCAAGATCATTGCGAAGTTACAAAAAAACCATGTGGGGGTGGGAGTTTAGTTGCGTTCGATAACACAATCTTAGATAAAGATTTTGGTCTTAACGTAAAAGTAAGGATGTCTACTGATCTCTTCAACTCCAACAACTGAAGCCCAAGTCTGAAAAATCGCCTTTAAGAATGCAAAGAAAATATTTAACTCTTCTGTATGTTCATACTTTGCTATCAAGCAAAGGAATGAATGCTGATGCCTTAACTATGTAGGGCTGTAGCTTACAGAGAGACTACACCTTCCTGTTTTTTTCCCTTTAAAAACGTTAAATGCGCGTGAAATTATTTGGGGGTGTTTTCACATGCAAAGCCTAATGCAGTGCATGCAAGCCCTGTCATCTTCTTCGTCTAGTAGTGTCGCGTTAAGGGGTGTAGCCGATTGACCGTCATGGGTCCCGTCGGATTCAGGGTGCTGAACTATCACGGTCACGGATTCACCAACAACGCAGTACGGCCTCGCTCTAGTCGCATTCAAGGAGAACTCTCACAGCTAGGAAGAATGCAATTAAGTGCAATTTCTTACGGCGACAGGTACACAGGTTCTTTGGATTGTCAGTGATAAATTCACTGTCTGCAAAAGCAAGCTAGCATGCATGAAATGCACAGGTACACAGCCTAGGTATTAAGACATTAAAAAGCATCAAAACTCTAGAGATTTCTAAGATTCCACAGAGACGCCTGGTATAAGCAAGCGTTCAGATCTTACCCCACGGCGTCCCAATGGAGTGGGGGTGGGGGAGTGAGAGGCTCAGCCTGTCGAGTGATGTCAGAAGGAATCCTTCCTGATAGTATCTTCCCTAACATCCCCTTTCTCTTAAAGCAATTGGTATTATTTTCTATCTTTAAGGTGGAGCTTGAGTGACTCTAGTCATGCATATCTTGGTTGTGCTTGGTAGAAATGATCTCACTTGCGTTTAAAGGTACAGGCTCTGAGAAATTCCGAGGGCATGCTCAGTGAGGGGTGGTTGCACCTTGGAGGCGGGTAGCTTTTGGGATGGAGGTGTGCTTATGATGCCTAGTCGCTTAAGGCGATTACTCCACAAGTAGTAACTTAGTGTTGATTTAACTACAGCATATCTAAAACATAAGAAGGATGTTAGTATGGAAGAAGCCGATGAAACCAGTCCTTAAATCTTACTACTTACTGTGCGTGAGCAGACTGGCGTGAGTTTTAGCTATACTGGCAAATATCAAACCACACCTGTGTCGTCCCAAAGCTGGGAAAAAAACAAAAACAAAACCAAGGAAATGTTGAAGCAAATAGGGAGGCGTGTAGCTTGTGCAGTCTTTTAGCTGAGAAAATAAAGAAGGAGAGAGACAGGTAGCCTTGAGCTAGCAGAAGCAAGGAAGAGAAGGGCTAAAAGGGAAAAAACAGGAAGGAGAACACCAGCTCCAGACTGACCTATAGTAACCTTTTTCTCATTAAGGGTCATTAGCACATTAAAAATCACACCTGTCAAAATGCTAATCTATGCTAATGTGGGATTCGGTGTGTGTCCCCCCTCTCCTGTTCCCCCTCCCCCCCGGTATTCCTCTGTAATGCACAAGCTCAGTGGAGATCATAGAATCATAGAATCATAGAATATCCTGAGTTGGAAGGGACCCTTAAGGATCATCAAGTCCAACTCTCGACACCGCACGGGTCTACCCAAAAGTTCAGACCATGTGCCTAAGTTCACAGTCCAATCTCTTCTTAAATTCAGACAGGCTCGGTGCAGTGACCACTTCCCTGGGGAGCCTGTTCCAGTGTGCAACCACCCTCTCTGTGAAGAACCCCCTCCTGACGTCCAGCCTAAATTTCCCCTGCCTCAGCTTAACCCCGTTCCCGCGGGTCCTGTCACTAGTGTTAATGGAGAAAAGGTCTCCTGCCTCTTGACAACCCCTTACGAGGAAGTTGTAGACTGCGATGAGGTCTCCCCTCAGCCTCCTCTTCTCCAGGCTGAACAGGCCCAGTGACCTCAGCCGTTCCTCGTACGTCTTCCCCTCAAGGCCTTTCACCATCTTCGTAGCCCTCCTCTGGACACTTTCCAACAGTTTCATGTCCTTTTTATACTGTGGTGCCCAGAACTGCACACAGTACTCGAGGTGAGGCCGCACCAGCGCAGAGTAGAGCGGGACAATCACCTCCCTTGACCTACTAGCGATGCCGTTCTTGATGCACCCCAGGATACGATTGGCCCTCCTGGCTGCCAGGGCACACTGCTGGCTCATATTCAACTTGCTGTCTATCACGACCCCCAGATCCCTCTCTTCTAGGCTGCTCTCCAGCGTCTCATCGCCCAGTCTGTACATGCAGCCAGGGTTTCCCCGTCCCAGGTGCAGGACCCGGCACTTGCTCTTATTGAACTTCATGCGGTTGGTGATCGCCCAGCTCTCCAACCTGTCCAGATCCCTCTGCAAGGCCTTTACGCCCTCATTTGAGTCCACAACTCCTCCAAGTTTGGTGTCATTAGCAAACTTGCTCAAAATACCCTCTATTCCTACATCCAGATCGTTTATAAAAATATTGAAAAGTACCGGTCCTAAAATGGAGCCTTGAGGGACCCCACTGGTGACCGCCCGCCAGCCTGACGCAGCCCCATTTACCATAACCCTTTGGGCCCTGCCCGTTAGCCAATTGCTCACCCATCGTATGATGTTTTTATTTAGCTGTATAAGTTAGGTGAGCTGTAATAACCAATCCAAAGGAGCCAAAGAGAGAGTTTTCACAAGTTTCCTGTGTATAAATGACGGTGATTCGAGTCAGAGGTGTGCTTGCTTTGCGAAAGATGGCCAAGTGCCTGACTCTGCAGAGTTCTATAAGTAATTATATAATTAAAAGACCTTCGTGTGCATTCCGACTCTGGGTGCTTATTGGCGCGGTGCACTCTGCACGAACCTGCAGACAACATCTGTACTCGGTGTCATGCCTACAGACAACCCTCTGCTGTTTATTTATTCCTGCATATTTTTCTGTGCATTCAACACAACCCCTTTGGCACAACTAGTTAACCACGTAGCTGCCAGTCCACCACTCAGTTGCACTTGTGAAGAGGAAAAGCTATTTCCGTCTACTGGAGGAGCACATCCTCTAAATGCAAGCTTCACTCAGCTGGTCATTTACTGCAGGACAAGATTTGAAAAGTGTTGTTGAGTTCTGGGTTTCCTGCTTACAGGAAAAATTAAGTGCTAGATCGCCCTCTACTCCGCTTTGTCTGCTGCATTTAATGGAGATTAAACTGATTTCATTTGCTCCTCCGTTTATGGACAATGAGCTGAAGGAACAGGTACAGCACATTAGCCTGGAATGCCTTCCCTCCCAACCAAAGTAAACTGGAGCTGTAACTAACACAAGCAGAAGCAAGGCTTCCGTGTTTTCAGCTGAATAAAGTTCCAACAAAATCATCCTCTGGGATTTGAAGGTTACTTCACATGACATGCCAACGACTCTTTTCCCTCCATTGTAAAGCGGATCCCTGCTGTTAGTTGCTCTAGAAGCAAAGGAATCATCGGTTTGGTTACCAAATAGCCGCTTCTGCAAACGAGAAGTGTTGTGCTCTCTCTTCCCTTTGAATGACTCCACACTTCTCATCAGCTACTGGATTGCTGACCTAGAATCAGAGAACATCCCAAGGTGGAAAGGACTCCCAATAATCACCAAGTCCAACTCGTGGCTCCACACAGGACCACCCCAAAGTGAGACCCGATGTCTGAGAGCATTGTTCAAGACTTGTTGACCTCCGTCAGGCTCGGTGCCATGAGCAGTGCCCTGGGCAGCTGTCTCAGTAGCCAGCCACCCCCTCAGCGCAGCGCCTGAGGCGCACGGGGCTCGGCGGGGCGGCCCGGGAGGGGAGGACGGCGGGGCGAAGTGGCAGCTCCCTCAGAGCCGTCTCCCCGCCGCCTCGGCCGCATGTCGTGGCATTTTTGTGTCGGGGCTTTTTCATGTCGTGCCCTCGGTCTCTCGCCGCGGGTGAGATGCTGCTCCCCAGCGCGGACCCCTTGCGCGCGGGGCCTGCCCGCGGCGGCGGCGGGAGGGAAACCCCAACCCCAAAGCCCTCCCGGCAGGGAGAGCTCGGGGTGAGGGCCGATCCGGCACCGACAGTAAACACACGCCGGAGGAAACGCTCTGGTTTTAGCCATGAGCAGCGCGGCCAGGTTCAAAAGGCGTCACGCTGGAGCTCCGAGTTCGGCGGCGTTCCGAGGCCGTTGTGGCGGTTGTGGAGACGGCCCCGGCTGAGGTGGCTGCTGCTGTGGCTGCTGTCCCCTCTGTCCCTGCTGTTGCCGCTGTTGCCGCTGTTCCCGGACCTTGGAGACCCCCGGCGGCTCCCTGTGCCAGGCCCTGTGGCCCCGGGGAGCTGCCCGCCGCCTCGTCGGCCAGCCCGGCAGCAATCCTGCCAGCACAGAATAGCCCACTGCGTTTCAGGGTAAAGTGACGATTAATTTCTATTTCCTGGCCTGGGTGCTGCTTTCTTCTTTAAGGAAGCTTCAAGGTTAAAGGTTCAACTCAGTTATGTCAGGGTTCAACTCCGTTTCGTGAAGGGGCTCTTGTACGAAAGCTTAAGCTGGGATTGACTCTCTGCTAAGCGGAGGCCAAACGTGGACCTACTGAGAAGCAGGTCCTAAGTGATAACATTTTCTAAAGAGACTGCTAAACACATCTGAAGAGTGCTGCTGCAGAACTCTGAATGGGGGGATAGCAACTGTCTTAAGTGATCTGGAATCTTGAATTTACTTTTCAATGGACAAGAGGTGTGTCTCTCAAGGCAAACAAAGAGAGGAGTAACACCCTCTCTTGTCACTCATGTCAACATAAATTTATGCTCAGAGCGTAGGTGTAGGAACAGCATCGGTATGTATATGGAACATCGGGAGAGGAAGCTCTATCGGTATTTACAGTTTTTCTACTACCTTGCCAGAGAGACGTCATCTCCAAATGAGAAATGGATGTATTTTGAAACAGTGGTGGTGGATCGGATTTCTTCTTTCTAGTGTTAATATTTGCTCTTGAATCGTACTTAATAGCTGGTAACACCTCAATCAGTTGTCAAAAATAAACTTAAAAATGTGTAAGGCTTATCTCATTGGTCAGTATAAAGATCAAGGTCTTCCCTTCCCTTCCCTTCCCTTCCCTTCCCTTCCCTTCCCTTCCCTTCCCTTCCCTTCCCTTCCCTTCCCTTCCCTTCCCTTCCCTTCCCTTCCCTTCCCTTCCCTTCCCTTCCCTTCCCTTCCCTTCCCTTCCCTTCCCTTCCCTTCCCTTCCCTTCCCTTCCCTTCCCTTCCCTTCCCTTCCCTTCCCTTCCCTTCCCATTTTCCCCAGTATTGTTTTTCTGTTCTCCTTCTCACTGCAGTCTTGATTTTGTTTCTTGTCCCTTAAGTATGTTTCCAAAGTGTTGCTGAAACATTTTCCCTTTCAATCCTAAAAAAGGAGCTGTCACTGGTGAAGATCGGAGCTTATCCCTGAGCCCAGGAGCTGTCACCTTAGTCTTCCAATCGGACAAGGACGACTTCATTTCTCATGTAAATGCATTTGTCAGGTTTGCGTATTGTTTTTTCAGGAATGGAAAGTGTGTATAGAATGGATTTAAAATCAATTTTAAATGTAAAACGTCAAGGCAAAAAAGTTCTAATTACAACCTCTGCACACAATTTGCCAGCTGTGGGACTAGGAGTTTTCTTATTTACTGTGTTTTGTTTAACGTGTCTGAAGTTTAATGGACAGCAATCAAGGCGTGCTAGAAATCTGAAAGCACTTTATGCTTTGTTCTCTCCGTCATTTTGGTATAACAAACTAGCTTATGTTTTAAACCCTCCATGAGGTTAGTGGTTTCCCTAAAGGTAACAAGTCCCTGTGTGCTACAGTAAGACAGTAACAAAACATGAAGTATAGAAGTTCATCCTGTCATTATTCAGCTTCTGCCTATGGACACACAACTACGCTTATTTAAAGCGGTATCACCTTGAAACCTAATCAGCATTTTAAAAAGGACTTTGTAGCAGTTATTGGCTTTTGTCCTGGAGGGCTGAGGTTTGTTTTGTTTTGTTTTACATTCAGCATTTCCGTTTCTAGCTTACATTCCCCTGTTGTTTTGCATGAGGAAAGCGTGCAACTTTAGAAAGGAGAACGGAAAGAGCTGCTTTTTAGTCTAACTTTTCAGTTTGTCGTAGGAGTTTTAAATGTGGTAGGAGTAAAACACCAGAAGTACTGCTGCCAAAGTTATATTCAAACTCGTCTTTCTTGGAGAAGCAGAAGAAGCCCAGGGAGAAATAAATTTGCAAACATGCTCTTCATGCTCTCCTTTCCCAAGATTTCTCTGAGATATAGCCCATCCTCTGTGGGTTTTGAGGTATATGGTTCCCAGGAGTGAAAAGGAGGGCCAAACATCTCTCCTCTTGGATCTCAGCATGCCAGGGCTTTAGTGTACTGCCACTTACAGCTCCGCTTTTTCACCTGGAAAAAGCGACCGCATGATGTAGACTGAGGAGCCCTCACAGATTAGCTTGCCGTCACCAAGTGACGCCCAGAAAAGGTGTATTTAAAAGCTAGGCTCATTATAGAATCACAACAAACCCCTCATGACTGGTGCAGTAGACAGTGAGGTAGAGGGCGAGCCCTGGAAAGACAGAAGAAAAGTAGCAGTGAGTTCTGGGTACCTTTGTGCAGACGAAACAGAAAAAGGCAGGCAGTGAAGTAATAGTGTTCCGTTACTAATGCCAGCAATAGATAATTGCAACAATTATCTATTAGATCATAGGTGCTAATTAACAGATAATTGCGCAACTCCGGAAATCAATAAATAACTGATTCCCCTCAGAGAATGTCTTCTACATTTTTATATTAAAAAGACTCCAGAGTTGTAATGGATTAAAATCCTACGGAAGGGAAAGAAATGGCATCAGCCACTAGTTCTGCAGAAGCGAAAAGTAATACTGATAGAGTTTAGATGGAAATTTTCACTTTGTGTGTTTAGTTTGGGGATTCTTTTTAAATCATTCATACCAGCGATTTAGTTCTTAAGGCTGTTTCTTTGAGATTAAGTGACAGGACTTCTGTTACTCTTTTCTTCTTGGAGTGCTTCTTGATAGTCTTACGTCAACCAGAACTTCTGTCTCTGTCGCAGATGTGAACAATGACCGTAGCTAAGAAGCCCAAATCTTCAAAGCCTAAAAAGCCCTCTTCAAGGCGGTCTGGCAAATCCAAGAAACCAAGTCCTAAAATACTGATGTCACGCACCGCCAACTGGGGCCGGATAGTGCCTGCAGAAGATTCAAGCCAAGTCTCTGTGGCCCAAGGACGTGGAGGTGCTATTTACTGTAGATCATCTGAAAAATCTAAGGCTTTTGCCCCAAGAGATCTAAGTAAGTGTGCGTTCTATCCTGCCTCCATTGTCTTCAAAGCAAAAGTAGAAAATGCAGTTCTTACTTGTTGCACTGATAGAGAAGGGGACTACTGTGAAGAAAGACTTCAAAAGCGAATCCCCTAAGGCAACTGAAGTGACTGATGTTACAGAAATTAATTTTGATATATTTACAGTCAACAGAGAAATACGGGGAGCTTTTTGTAATGCACAGATTCCTCCATGTCTTTTCTGTTTTGCAGAGAAAAGTGTTTGATTGTTGCTATTCACAGCTTCCATTTTTCACAGGTTTTTTGAAGGATAACATTGCTCAGGAAAAAATCTGGTATCTGTAGGGGTACCGTCATTCCTAGTTCCTAGTTTTTACGTTTTTACCGTATAATTTCAAGTCTAAGTTTGTGGTTTAAGTTATAATAAGGAAAAAAACAGTAGTTGAGTTAATCAGGTTAAAGATTATAGATGGAGAGGAACTTGGCGTTAGGTGCTACAAACAGAATGGCAGTTAGCCTTGCCTTAGAAGAATTAAAATGGTTGACTAAAATTGTTTTTTTTTTTTTTTTTTTTTTTCCCCAAAACATTGTGTTGACCAGCCAATTTGAATTTGGTGGTATTAAAGCTGTCTGCAATAAGTTTTTCTGGTTTGGATTGTAGCTAGCTCCTCTAGGTGCTCCTGCAGAATAGTATTTTTTTAAATACCTTTCTTCGAAACAAACAAACAAGATCTCTTTTTAAATTTAACTTTCTTGCAGTCGTTAATGATGGAATTGCTCCGCCACAGAGCATTCTTTTTCCACCTGAGAAGATTTGTATGGATTGGCGAGAAACACAAAGTGTTGGAGTTGGCCTGTACAATCTTGGCAACACATGTTTTCTTAATGCTACTCTACAGTGTTTGACCTACACACCCCCACTTGCCAATTACATGCTTTCTCTTGAGCACAGCCAGTCATGTGAGTACTTTCTAACAGTATTTTGAATCTGTTGGATAGCTCTGAAGGTGAAAGAACAGCAGTGATTCTGTGAGATAAGCTTGTTTGCCTGATTTTACCTGTAGCAGCTGGCTTTGAGCACTGTATTAGCAGTGGGCTCCGAATAGCATATGGAGTGCAATTAATGCACCATGTTTTATTTATTTATTTAGTTATTTGTTTGTTTGTTTGTTTGTTTGTTTATTAAAGGATTATTTATTGCTTCATGGGAATAATGAAGTGCATTGGACAGTAATGCATTTGGTAGTAATTTTAGAGAGTAATACATTTTGCAGCCTGTGGAGTTCACATTCCTGTCAGACTTTACAACTGCGACTTTGCAGTAGTCTTTTAGATTTCTCATCACAACATGCATTTGAATACAGGCTTAGTGGATATTTTTCTTCTGTCAAGTTGTGTGAAATGAAATGTTACAAGACTGTTGGGACATTGGCATCTTGGGAGAATAGAATGTAGCAAGGAGAGTGGATATTGTATCTATAGTTTAAATTGTACTTAGATGTTTGTAGGTATGGATATTTCGCTGGACTGGGATGCTTTGTTCTTTCACTCTTCAGGTCGTGAACAAGATTTTTGCATGATGTGCACGATGGAGACTCACATTAACCAGGCCCTGCGTTGCACTGTTGATGCCATCGAGCCTACGCATGTTATCAGTAATCTCAGTCGTAAGTGGCTTCAGATGTGTTTCTTTTCGATAGCTTGTAATCTTCAAATAATTATTTGATGTGTCTAAGTGGTTTTAACACTCCAATGAAGAGAGATTTTAGAAATACAAGAATGATTTCATTTTTAAATGAGGTCAATACTATCATCTTCTTATTTAGGAATAGGACAACATTTCCGTTTTGGCAGTCAAGAAGACGCACACGAGTTCTTGCGCTATACTGTTGATGCTATGCAGGAAGCGTGCTTGAACGGAAGCACCGAGTAAGCATAAACAAGTTCACTTTCATACATTCTCTAGCACCTTCTAGTCCTTTATTTACTCTCAGAAATGATCTCTAGCACCTTTTAGTGCCTTATTTACTATCAGCAACGCAAGTCTACATCATCCTTGGTTTTCATCAAACTCTTTGAAGAGTTAATTCTGTGCCTTAAATCTTCTGAGGTCTGATTATAATTTATTTCCAGCTTGGACAGATCTTCTCAAGCTACCACCATCATTCATCAAATATTTGGAGGATTTCTAAGATCGAGAGGTACTTGAAAAAATATTCCTGTCCTTAGAACTGATCTGTGTCTTTTGTCGGTAGTAAAGCAGTCTGTAGTTTGTCTAAAGTAGTATCTGTCAACAACTTGAATTTGGACAGTTAGTCTCCTTCACATAATGTTAAGCATTTATATTTTGTTTCCAGTGAAGTGCTTGAATTGCAAAGCAGTTTCGGATACGTATGAGGCATTTCTTGATATCACTTTGGATATAAAGGTAAGATGTTTTCTAAATATAATTCATGATGTTTAAGTACATGCATAACTTTCTAAATTAAACTTGTTTAACTTAAAAAACCAAACCACATATAATGTTAAAACGTAAGAGCTTGGTGGTGCTAAGGAAGTGGATTGGACTTTGTCCTTCCGTGGAACCCATGTAAATAGTCTCCACATTTGCATTGGGTTTAAGGGGAAAGAATTCTCTTTCTGCAAAAATTATAAGGCTGTCATACTTCTTTGTTGTTCTACCTCAATATACATCTAATTGTTAGACTGATGAATTTGTCCCCAGTATTGATGACAAAGCACACTGTAGATGCTGTCTAGGCTACTGGAAAAGTATTTGTTCCAAAGTCAAATGCCTTCCAGGTGAGGTCAATGCTGAGCATGCTCTTTCTGCCTCCTTCTTCACAGTGCTCCTAGTAGATCGCTTGAGTATGTTAGTAAGATTCTCTTATAAACTACTAGTATGTCTCTGGAATTCTGAATTACGGTGACTTTGCGCTCTTCTTTCTCGCTGCTCTAGGCGGTTTCGTCTGTTAGCAGAGCTCTGGAACTCTTTGTGAAACCTGAAGAGCTGGATGGAGAGAATTGCTATAAATGTAGCGAGTAAGATTTTGACGAATTAGGTCTTAATCCTAGATGTCAGTTTTCTATGTTGCATGACTCTGTTGGACTACCTCTAAACTTTGGATCTACTTACAAGTTTTGTGGAAGTTTATAAAACACTTGGATTTTTGTTTCCTTGGAGGGGGGAAGTCTTGTTCATAGGCATTCCCTATGGGTTTGCAATTCTCTGGCTTGTATTTTGCCATCAGAATTCAAAAAGAGCTACTTTTGTTCTTTCTATTTATTAGCTCTCGACAGTACTTTTCTTGATGTAAACTGCCCAGTTTCCGTTGTTCTCTGGGCTAGTGGCTAATTTTCACTGCTTACACCGTAGGTCCTACCTTGGAGCGGGCAATGTGTCAAACTGAACTATTTTGTTTCAAAGGATGGCAGATGGTTTCAGTGTCTTTCCAGACAAGCTCAGTACATGAAGACTTCCTACTGTTAAATGTCTCCCTCCTGTAGAATGACCATGTGCTTCTGTTGTATTTTTGATGTTGATAGTCGACCTATGTTGGAGATTATTTGCAATTTCTAGCCCTGGGGACCAAGGCTCTCTCGTTCCGCTTTCAGTATTTGTATTTCCCTTGAAAGCTGAAAGAATGTATCCAGGATTGGAGTTCAA
Source organism: Aythya marila (assembly GCF_965140915.1). Classification (NCBI taxonomy): domain Eukaryota; kingdom Metazoa; phylum Chordata; class Aves; order Anseriformes; family Anatidae; genus Aythya; species Aythya marila. The sequence continues at coordinate 13,742 of NW_028136949.1, read as the reverse complement.
ATAGCCACTTTTGTAGACCAAGAAATGGTACCTTGCCATCCAACCTGGTCATACCCTTTTGTGAGAGATTCCTGTTCCCGCTATGCTCTGAGTTGTTGGGAAAATTGACCTTCTTCTGTGTATTAACAAACCTGACACGCAGTGCATGGGTTTATGAAAAGAAAAAAGACCAACCTATTATGCAAGTAAATATCATTCAAATAGCATAGGCATGCGTGAGACATTAAAAGGAGTTTGTTTTGGGGGCGAAAAAAGAAGATGCCTTCAAACACTTATCTCTGCTTGGTTTTAAGGTGTAAAAAGATGGTTCCTGCATCCAAGAGATTTACCATACACCGTTCTTCCAAGGTTCTCACAATATCACTGAAAAGATTTGCAGATTTCACAGGTGGAAAGATCAACAAGGTATATTTACCACTGTAATGCAACTATATCATTGTGTAATGGGACATCCCCCAAAGCTGAAAGTTGTTAATATTTTCAGACAATAATTGTAGACTAACGACTATGGCTTATTCTTTCTCTTAATATCAATAAAGTTCCCGCTTGACAAGAAGCATATGCTTTCCTCTGAGAAGGCTGATTCATCAGGAAACAGTTCTCTGCAACTTCTAGTCTTAACCGTTGTTTATGGGAAGACTTATTTGTAGTGAATCAAGAAATATATTCGAGAAATATATTCTAGAAATCAATTCTAGTCTGTGTTTTTTGGAAGTGTTTTTCTCTGGCTAGTCCACGAAGTACTCTGGGATAATTTTTCTATCTTCTTGATGTCTCTTTAGGAGGTGAAATATCCGGAGTATTTGGACCTGAGAGCCTACATGTCGCAGTCAATGGGAGAACCACTGCTCTATGCCTTATACGCGGTGCTGGTACATCACGGTGTCAGCTGTCACTCAGGACACTATATATGCTATGTAAAGGTAGAAGTCAACAGCATTTCTAACAGGGTAAAGGTTGTGCTGGCAAACCAATTAAAGCATGACTAGCAGCTACTGTTTCTAGGGAAAAAGATTTCATTATATTTTTATTTGACACATGTGTATTTTGTTCCTATCCGTGATTTCAACTGGAAAACGTGCAATTCACCTAAAGAAATCATTGTCTTTATTTGCAGGCTGGTAATGGACTTTGGTATCAGATGAATGATGCTAAAGTAGTGCATACTGACATTAAAAGAGTTCTTGGTCAGCAAGCTTACATACTTTTTTATATCAGGTAATAACAAATCTTAAAATGTGTTCAGAAGAGATTTACTTTCCTGTTATTGATATTTTTCTGTTTTGCAAGTGTTTTTCTTGCTGTCCCGGGAGAAGATTATTATTTGTCTAATTCAGTTCTGTCTAACCTGAAATTCTCTGTGTCGTTTATTATCTTTTGTTGCTTGGCCTTAAACTGCAGCACTCGTGTAAATTGCTATCTATGTGTTATCTGTAGCTGGCTACTTTAGAGAAGGAGAGAAATGAAGGTCATCTGTGGTGTAAGAATGAATTATTGCTCTGCAAGTGATAGTCTTAGTAGGAAGACTGTTCTCTACTTTTCAGTCTGTAGTCTTGGCGAAGCCTTCTGTAGAGAAGGCTTCCATATCGTATGAGCTGTTCCTCTAAAATGATAGGATGGGATTTAATCCAAGAGTAGGCTGAAAGAAAAACTAAACTACGATCACTGCTCTTTTCTGAAGGCGCTATGATTTGACACTTGGAGAACGTGCGTTTTACTTGCCAGCACCATCTTATCCCTGTTCATTCCCTCCTGGTCAGCAGGGGGCTAATAGTAAGCAGGCTGGATTTCTGGGACCACGACTTCTTCCTCATATGATTAAGGTAATTCAGGGAAGCGGGAGGGCAGATAACGGCACCAAACTGCTAGTGGGTTTGGGGTTTGGTGTGGGGTTTTTTGTTTGGTTTTCGGCATCTTAGTTTTGTTTTCCTTCCCACGCTGCAGCTTTCTTCACAGCCCTCATGCTACAGCCAGAGTCATTCAAACAGTGGTTACTGCTAAATTGTGCAGCCATGCGACTCCATTACTTTATACCTCCAAGACAGCTTTCTAAAGCACGGAGAGCTACGCTCTTTGACTATTTAAGCAGAGTGTACTAATCCTCAAATCATTTAAAAGAGGACTTGTTTTTCCTATCCTCGTCACTTTAGCTAAGACAGGGAAAACTAAATGTCTTATTCCTGAGCACCAGAACGATTACTTCAGGCTTTTCAGGGTATGTTTAAAGGGGAAAATAAATATATTTGGGAATAGCAGCAGGTAATGTTAAGTTGCTTGGCTGTTTTTCAAAGATGATGTTAATTTGATACCAATCTGCAGTAAACCAAAAGCAGGAATTGAATACGCTTATTGGACTTGCATTTATCCTTAAAGGGCAGTGTGTTTTTCTTTTTAGGTGTTAAGACCATTTGTAGAAACACTCAGTAGGAGAGTTTTGTGTTTCAAAATGTTACATGCAGTGTTTGCGTTAATCCATCTTGCAATTTCTTCTTTTTAAATACAGAATTCAAGCCGTTTAAATGGAAATGGATCCATAAAAGAGGACACAAAGACCACTGGTGTCACCCTAAAAAGGCCATCTTCAGCACCACCAATGGCCTGTGTTCAAAACCAGGCAATTACCAGGCCTTCAATGACTGATACGTCAAGAAAACAGAAGATCACCATCAGTATTCACAATAAATTGCCTGCTCGTCAGACTGTGTCACAGCCTGACTGTCTTAGCAGTGCTGTGGAGGATGAAGATCTCTACCAGGCTGTTCCTTCATCCACAATTACAAATTCGGTAATGCAAATGAAGCAAATGCAAACAAACAAAAAAGTTTCTGATGAAATTTTTGTGGAGCCAACAGTGAATGAAAATCCTAAACTCAGCTCTGATAACACAGTCCCTTATGGTGCAGAATCTTCAGGAAAATCTGAGGAGGAGTCAAAGGGCTTATTTCAAAGGAATTGCAATGCAATGCAATGTCCTCTAATGGAATTTTGGTTGGAAAGGTAGTCCGTACATTGCAGCATTCCAATTCTTCCTGTCAGAATGCTGACAAAGGAAGATCCCAGCATGAGCTGCCAAAAACAGATTCACTAAATGGTGCTATTAGGTTAGTTAATGAATCTAAAGAAAACGGACTGAAACTTGATGATTCCACTTGCCGAGTTGAACCTGTTAAACCTTCTGAGATGTTCTTTTCTAAAACAAATGGATTGCTTGAAACATAGATTTGCTCCATCGAGAATTTCTCACCTACGATGTATTCGGGAGTGTTTATTGTGTTCCTAATTCAGGTGAAATACTGAGAAAACACAGCACACATGTGATCGTAAGGCTTTGTGGTATTATCCCCTTAGAATTTGCAGACCTGAGCTTACATTAGAACTTGTCAACTTAAGCTCAGCTGAGATAAAAATTCCTAAGTTTCATAAAGTAGATTTTGGGGGGTGAGTTGGGGTTATCTTTGAAGTGTAGATAATGCATACAACTGACAGCGGTCTTGCTTACCATTTAATGGAGACATTCTGACAAGACTAGTCCTCAGTACTACTACAAATAGTATTTTTTTGTCTGCTGACTTGTGCGTTTTAATTGCAGATGCCTGGAGCTATGCCTTCAGTCAATCGAGAAGTCATCACGGAGTCCTTCAGAGCCAGCCAGCTGAACAGCTTGTCAGAGGAAATGAGGTAAAATGAGCACAGTCTGATTAAGACAAGACTTTATGGAAGTTCGTTACAGTTTTATCTGTCTACTAATAGTATTTAATGGAAGGATTTAAATTAGTACAATTCCATACTGTGTGTCCAGTGTCACGAACAGAACTAATGATCAGCACTGAGCATATCACTCTGATGCAGGTTGGTGCCTCAAGGAGAACTTGTGTTCCTTTATAGAATGTTTTTCCATTTTTCTCCACTGTCTGGAGAAACACTGGCTGTTCCCCGCTCGCCCCTATGCCTTTTTTCTCAGAGCAGCAGGTGGAAGGAGACAGATGCGTTTGCTTTTTTAGTGCAATGGCTTCAGAAGCAAGAGGGGAAAAAGCACTTTCTCTGGGAGCTGAAGAAGGTGTCCTAATCACAGGAGAGGTTTCTAAATGGCATATCTTTGCGAGCGTTCCTGTAGTCCGGAGGTTTTTGTTTGTTTGTTTGCCTTTGGAAGGTTTTACTCTTAATATTCACGTCCTTCAGCAGAAGTGAGAAATGGGTTTTTATTTTATGCAGTGTTGCGGAACCTCCGAAATCTCCTGGGAATGATGAATACCTCGCCCAGTACCAATGTGATGACGGTGGAGACAAGGAGAAACCAAGAAGATCAAAAGAACGTGACCTCATTTCAAAAGAAAATGTTTTGTACGGCAAAGAGTCTTGTGAGCCTGGTGAGAAATTGCGGCAAACTTCCTCTCTCAAGTCTGACACTGAATGTAGCTCTAACAATCTTTCTTCCTTAGCTATTGCAGATAGACGCCAAGATACAAAGGACAAGACTAAAACCACTGAGAAAGAGCATTACCGAAGCAAGAGGGAACATGCTCCTAGTGAAGAGAAGGAGAGTCAAAAAGCAGGTCCTTCCAGCAAGAGGAGGTGTTCTCAGAGCGTGGAATTTGTTGAGCAAAAGAGTCACAAGCAGGAGTACTGGGAGGGAAGCAGGTACAGATCTTTCCCTCGTGAAAGAAACAGCCCTGAGAATGGCAGAAGAGCAGTCAAATATTCAAAGTACAGATCTGGCAGCGGAGGAAGATCAGAACAAGGTAGCAATAGGTACTACCGATCCAAAGGGGAAAGAAGTTGGAGCAGAGAAAGATACTATCGAGACGAAGCACGGAGATGGGAAAGATGTGGCTATTACAAGGATTACTATTCACCTCATGCGACAGGAGACAGTAGAGAGAGAAAGTTCTCTCACGGCGATTCAGCCTTTGACAGATCGACTGCAACTTACTACAGCAGGTCACATAAGCATTATCATTACAAAAGCGGATGGCCTCACGGTTCCCTCTTGAGAGAGGAAGATGTACGTCGCTTTGGCACACCCCGAGCAGACTTGCATCGTTGCTCGGTACCTCAGCAACATTCCAGAAGACATTCTCGTGAAAGACATGCGCTTCCACCTGTGTCAGCTCATTTGGAGAACTGTCGCCAGAAAACTGAAACAGAAGGAAACAGAAAAAGAAAATATACCCGTGCAGAAGGTAGTGAAAGTGAAATAGAAAGGAAAGACAGAAAGATAGAAAAGGAGCTTGTAGGTGGTGAAAAAAATGCAAAAATATCACAAGTTCTGGAAGAAAAAGAAGTCTAAGGATAAAGATGGAGAGAAGGATTCCAAGTAAGCAAGGATTCCGGCATACTCCGCATTTTTTATCCTAATTCTTTTCTGGGTGCTTCTCATGTCTTCCTTTTATTTTATTTATTTATTTTTTTTTTCTGGTAGTTTCTAAGTTCTTTAGATAGCACCAGCTGGCTGGGGATCATGTTGTTAGGTTGATCAGTGAAGACAGGAAAGCTCTTGCTGAATTGTGTCAGAGCACTAGCTTTGGACCACATAGTTCGAATCACATCCGTACACCATTCCAGATTAGGTTAAAAGATTTTTTCTGCTTGCACGTATTCCAGAGCTAGCCGTTGTTAATGATCTGTGTACAAACCAGGACCTATGGTCCTTCAATCTGACGGCTTAAGTTTGCTGCATCTAAAGTAAGTTGCGTGTGCACAAAGCACCACAAAATAGCTGACATGCTGCAAATCATCACCTGTGGTAAAATAAATCAGGTTTCATATAGGCAACAAGTGCCACATCTTTTTTTCCCTTTTTAACTTGCATGTTTCTTTCAGACTTCATGATTTGTGTTTCTGTGCGCTCCGCTTTGACAATGCCAATCGCAAGCGTAAGAAAAAGAAGAAAAAGGAGAAGAAAAAGAAGAAAAAGGAGAAACACCAGGAAAGCGAAAGGCTCCTTGGAACACTTAGATCCTCGTTTCCAGAAGATAACGCGGGAGAAGAAGGAAGAATGCCATCCTCCAGATGGCTCTTCATGTCAGTAATGCAGAAGTGAGAGCAGTAAACAACCTTACAAGGAAGGGAAGACTTCCAGTGCAGGCGAAAGCAAGAAATACTGCTCCATCGCATCCAACGACTATACTAAAGGTAAGCGGCTGCAGCGTGTGTGAGGAATTCCTTTTATATTAATCTCGAGATTATTTCAAACAGTCTTGAAGTGCTTGATGACTTAACAGTCTGCAGATTTATTATCAAATCAAAAAAAAACCCCACTTGGTAGACTATTTTTTTCCCAGTTTTGAATGGCCACTAGGAAAGAAGGCCTGAAATAAAGAGGTTAAAGGCAAATGGTTTTCATTTGGTTTGATGATGAAGTGGCAAACAAGAGGAAGAGTTGCAAGCTCCCTTCTTAAATTCAGTCCAGCCAAGTAGGAAAAGTAAATGTGGACGGACAGCTGTATCTTGGCAAAGAAGATAGTAGGGAGCAAGGAGGTTTAGCAGTCAAGATGGAAGGTGATGCCATGAGGCTTAGAGGCTAGTAATGTTCTAATGAATCACAGCCTTCCTAAAAAAAACCTGCCTGAACAATTCACGTGAATAACATACTACCTTCAGCTATTTCAGCTTCTTGCTGTACAGCTGAATGCCTTTTACGTAATGTTTGGAGAAGTAAAATCTCGGAAGAGGTTTTCATATCTTTTGCCCAGTTTGGATGATGAAGTAAATTGCCAGAGTCAGTAGATTCTGGCACTGACAAGTTTCTTCAAGCTTAAGAGCGAGTGCAATTGTTTCCAAGCATTTTTCTTTTCTGAGACAGGGAGCACCAGAAGTTGTCATCTTAAAATACGACATGGAGGGGAGGCTGGTTGTTCACACATTCTTGCCAACATTCATGCAATCTGTCCCATTATCAAGAACAAAATTAGGGACTGAACGGAGGTCTTTCAAATTCCAGTGTTGCAAAAATGGACTTTTTACGATACTAATGTCAAAAGAATCCTGATTGTACTAGACTGGAAGTATCTCTTCTAGCTGAAAAATCAGGAAGAGCACAGAAGAAAATGCCTCTGCTCTACTGCTCTTCGGGCTTCAGTGAATTCTCTGGCCAGCAGATGGCGAACTCGTTCTCTCTAAACCAGTCCAAAGTAGAGGAAGAAAGTCAACGTCTTGCATGCATTACACAAGTGCGGGGCATGGGGATCCCTGGGCTATATACGTGAAAGAGATGTTCGTTGATAAATACAGCAGTACCCGCCCCACTTGGATACACTGCTTGCAAGGTAAGCAGGATAGGAGGGCTGTGCAAAGCAATTCTGTTAAATTGAGGAATTCAAGTATTTCGTCAAGCCTGAAGATACTAATTAGTTTCCTTTTGGGGAAGGTCAGTCTTTCAAAGCAAAGAAAAAATGTCTCTTAAGCAGGATTTTCTGAATGGTGGAATCTAATCTGAAAAAAGACCACTTCCACACGTTAATTATTTGCTAGTTTATTATTTTTAATTTTCTACTGTATTGAACCTCTTAAAGAAGCTAGGGACAGACTAGGAGCAACGGAGGACTTGTTAGAGTGCCTTTTAAACCGGAATCATGTTCCTTTGAATAAATGAACAAGGATAGCTAGTGACAATTTGTGATTTAAGGAAATTGCAGATACGTGAGAGAAAGAGCAGCATTAAAGCAGTTAAATTCCTGCATTCCTAAGTGCTCTCTCTAGCAAGTTAGTGAACGCTTCTGTTCTGTGGCTAGGATTTGGTCAGCTTTGATCACTAGTAAACCAAGGATGCCGTCCAGTCAAACCTTCATATGACTGTAACTTACCTAAGGTCAACCGTTTGCTATCAAAGCAGGTAGCTTGGTCCTACTATTCTGTACAGCTCACCAATTTTAGCATAGAATTCAAATGTAGTCCGTTTAATGGGAGGACTTTGGAAGCCGCCTTCTCCAGTCAGTTCAGATGTCGGCGAGGGGCTGGTGAGCCGCTGGGACGGAACCCCCGTTGCCCGGGTTCCCCAAGCAACCGCCCCACTCTCCAGCCACCATGGCAGGTCCAGCAGCCAGCTCCCGCTCCTCCCGGGGCTGCGGCCCTGCTGGCGAGCCCAGCGCCCCAGAGCTCAGCCCAGCGCCCTTTTTCCCACAGAGGGTTTCCCCAGACGGCTTCCGCGGCTTGCGCAGACGCAAAACTCCCCCTTCGTCGTCCCAGCCGTGCCGCCAACGGTGGCTGCCTGGCTGCTGCCCTCCCTCCCCGGAGCGACGGCGCTGCCCTTGCAGCCCCCGCAGGTACCCACCCTCCCCTCCGCGCTGCCCCAGGCCACCGTCTGGCACGTGGTGCCGGGGGTCCAGGGGCAGGTGCTGCAGCTCCCCGCCGGGGTGCAGCTGCCACCTGGGGGGCACCTCCCAGCCCAGGGGCACCACCTGCAGCTTGGGCAGCTCCCCGCCGGGGGGCAGCTCCCTGCTGTGGGGCAGCTCCCCGCCGTGGGGCACCAGCTGCAGCTGGTGCAGCTCCCCGCCGGGGGGCAGCTCCCCCACACCGCTCCTCCCTGTGCCCCCGTCCATCAGTGGGGACAGCCCATGGTGACGGGGACACTGGTACCCCACCATGCGCTGGGGCTGGGGCCCAGGGCCGTGCTCCATGGGGAGCTCCTGCACCCCGCAGGCACCTGCCTGTTGCAGGCCCCCGCCCAGCGCAACCCCCCGCCACCCCTCGTCCCGGGGCCTCCGCTGCGGGGGCAGGCGCTCCCCACGCCCCGCACCCTGAGCAGCAGCCGGGGGCAGCTGCCGGAGCCCTGCTTGCACGCCGTGGGGCTCAGCGAGGACCAGGGGCCCCCGCTGCCCGGCCCCACTGCCCCCAAGCCTGCCCAGGCTCCAAGGACCGCCAGCACCCAGACGGCGACGCCTGACGGTGAGTTTGGGGCTGGCACAGCCGGCCGCTGGGCGCCCCACACCCAGGGGCCATGGGAAAGCTGACATCGCCCGTCTTGGGGGATTTTCTTGCTTCGTCCTCAGCGGCGACAGCCCCGCAGGTGCCTGAGGAGCCCCCGCAGCTGCCCGAGCTGGGCCCTGATGCCTTTGCCGAGGCCTTTCCAGAGCTGGCAGGGGACAGCCAGCAGCTGCAGCACATGCAGGACGAGCTCCTGGCCGACCTGGACATCCCCATCCCCGGCATGGAGGAGCTGCTCAGCTGGCTCGATGCCGTGGAGCCCCAGGACGCCTTCCCCGATTTGCCCAGCAGTCCTGCCCTCAGCCGCTTCCTCTCGCAGCTGCCCGACCTCTGCGAGGACATCGAGGAGCCGAGCACGCAGGGACTGGAAGCCACAGGAGCCCTCGGTGAGGTCCCCTCAACCCCTGGGCTGCGCCCCGAGAAGCTTGAGGGTGGGCTGTCGCTGCAGTCCCCCGTCGTGCCAGCAGTGAGCCCCCCGCTCAGCCCTGCAGCCAGTCCCCTGCCCAGTGCGCTTAGGAGCCCCCTACCCAGTCCACCCCTGAGTCCCCCCAGGAGCCTCCCTGACACCCAGCTCCTCAGTGCCCTTAGTAGACCCCTGCCCCAACCCCCCCAGCGTTCCCTCAAGACCCGCCCCAACCCCAAGGTCCCCAGTGCCCTTAGTAGACCCCAGCCCAAATCCCCCCCGAGTTCCCCCAAGAAACGCCCCAACCCCAAGGGCCGCAGTGCCCTTAGTAGACCCCAGCCCAAATCCCCCCCGAGTTCCCCCAAGAAACGCCCCAACCCCAAGGGCCGCAGTGCCCTTAGTAGACCCCAGCCCAAATCCCCCCCGAGTTCCCCCAAGAAACGCCCCAACCCCAAGGGCCGCACTGACCATAGGAGACCCCTGCCCAAACGCCCCCTGGGTCCCCTCAAGAGCCCCCCGCCTGCCCCTGCGTCCACCGGCACCAAGCGGGGGGCCAAGCGCCCTGCGCCCAGCAGCACCCCCGGGACAGCGCAGAGCTGCCAGCACAGGAGGCCGACGACAGAGAACCCCCCCGGCAAGGAGAGGAAGACGCTGCTGGGCCAGGCTGGCCAAGGCCGCAAGAGACCGTGCCAGGGGAAGACGGGTGGCAGCAGCACGGTGGCTGGCAGCAGCAGGGAAGCAGGCAGCAGCGGGCAGCAGCTGGCGATCAACAGCACCACGGCACCCAGCAAGAGAGCGCGAAGCCCGGGGGCTGCAGGGGGGCAAGGAGCAGCGGCGCCACCTCCCCGCAGAGCGCGGCTGCTGCCGGAGACTCCGAGTGGGGAGCCCCGTGCTGTGCGGCCCCAGGACAGGCTCTGTCCCCAGGCCAGCGGGGCCAGGACGCTGCAGCGCCAGCAGCCGGGGACAAAGACCCCCAGCGAGACTTTGCAGCCGCTGGGGGCCAGGGCCAAGGCGCTGGGGCCAGTGTGCCAGCTGGCCTGTGTGCAGCCGCAGCCCACCTCCAGCAGCCCCAGCAGCATGCCCAGCGCCCCGCCGACAGTGCCAGGCTCCAGCTACCCGTGACCGACCTCGGGCTTCTCCTCGACGGCCCCCGCAGCACCCAGGCAGGCACAGAGACCTCTGCAGGCACCTGCTCCAGCTTCAGCCACGCTCCTCAGCCCTTGCCCCTCTCGCTTGCCCTCTCCCCTCTCTCGTGCTGGAGCTAGGGGATGGGCTTGCCACTCACAGGGATGGCAACAGCGCCAATGGCAAATGCGCGCGCGCCTCACCCAGGAAGGTGGCAATGGCAAGCTGGGGAGATGCTGGCAGCAGCTGGGCTGGGAAAGCTTGGCCATGGCAACTGCTGCTTGGGACACCAAAGGGCTGAGAGACAAGACTTGCTTCTTCTTTCGGGGCATTGCTCTTCTTTCCTGCCTTCTGGATTAAATTCCTCTCCTTAGGTGGTCACTCAGCAAGGCCTCTGCCTGCAGCTCTTCTTGCACTGGCATGCCAAGGGGATAAGAACTGGGAGGTCTTTGGGATAGCAAATGATCAGTGGGATGGGAAGTGATGATGGGGATAGCAATTCATTGGAATGGGACAAATGGGTTTTATTTGTATTAAATTTAAATTTTTTTAATTTTCATTTAATTTATTGGTTTTCTTATTTATTTAATTAAATCCACCTTATTGACTGTGTTGTACGGTATGGCATTGTTTTATTATTATAAAATTATAAGTATTTAATAGTATTAAATATTTTTATATATTAATATCTTATAAACTGTAAGTATCATTATTTATTATTTTGTTGGTTTTTATTCCTTTTCTACCCTATTAAACTCTCTTTATCACAACGCACTGGTTTGGACTTTATTTTTCCTTCCGAGTCATTCTGGATTCACTCCGGATGGGGGGACACTAGCGAACGCCTGTGTGCTTCAGATCCAAGGTCACCTTTGCCCTCATTCAAGATACATATTTGCATCTGTTGTTGTGAAACAAAATTAACAACAGGAACAATAAAGTTACCTACTTGCTAGCAGCAGCTCTACATTTGCTGGGGTCTGCTCTGTGCATTTTGAAGACCATTCCATGCTCTTCAGCCCCTTCAGGAGGAAATGTATGGTTCTAGGAAAATGCGTCTTGACCTGATGCAAAGCTGTGACGCAGCCTGCAGCTGCTGCAAGCCCTGGCATTTTACCTGCAGCCCCTCCAACAACTCTGATGTTCCCTGCATCGACTTCAACCACTGCGGCAGGACCTGAGGCCCCTCAAAGCCTTGTCACACACCCTGCGGCCCCTCGAGCCCCTGGCATGTCCCCTGCAGCCCCTCCAGCCCCTGGCATGTTCCCTGCAGCACCTCCAGCCCCTGGCATGTTCCATGCAGCCCCTCCAAGCCTGGCACAGGCCCTACAGCTGGCTCCGGGGACGACCCCGTTGCTGTCTCAGGCACCAATACACACAAGGGGAAGGAATGCATGCAGAAGTCATCTCGTTTCGGAAGGGCAGAAAGTCCTCCCAAGAAGAGGAAGGAGCAAGAGGAAGGCGAGGCAGCCTACCCCAAGGTAGGGCCATCCCAGGGCACAGGAGGCTGTTGGAAAGGAGATTAGATAGAAAAGCAGCAGGAAGCAGGTGATCCCCATCCCTGGGCGAGCTGCGAGCCATGGGACAAGATTGCAGCTGTCCTCCAGGCGAGCACATTGTCAGCTGGCTGCTGCGCTGCTGGGATAGCAGCTGCGGGAGCCTGGCAGCAGAGGGCAGGGAAGCCAAGCAGCTGGGATCCTTCTCTGGGGAAGGGGGCACTGAGAAAGCGCTTGCAAACGGGGCACAAGCCCTCAGCCTCTGGAGGCGTGAAGGAAAGGGATCCCTTCTGGGAAGATGCTGTGGGCTTGCTGAGGCTCGAAGAACAGACGGTGCTGGCTGCTACCAGCGTGCTGCAGCAGCGGCAAGACAGAGCCGTGGTGGTTTTCCTCAGCTGGGCAGCTGAGCTCCAGCACAAGCGCTCTCTCCCTGCCCCTCCTCCAACGCCAAGGGGAGAAAAGAGGCTGGCAAGGGCTCAAGGGCTGCCAGAAGGACAGGGAGATCACTCCACAAGGAGCGTCACGGGCAAAGCAGGCTCAGCACAGCCTGTTCCAGTCCAGCCCGGGGCCTGCTCCTGCGGGGGCTCTCCACAGGCCGCGGCCTCCTCCAGGCCACAGCCACCTGCTCCACCGGGGGCTCCTCCAGCCACAGGGGGGCTGCAGCGTGGAGATCTGCTCCACGGGGGACCCATGGGCTGCAGGGGGACAGCCTGCTCCACCAGGGGCCTCTCCCTGCACAGGCCGCAGGGGAACTGCTGCTGTGAGCCTGGAGCACCTCCTGCCTCCTGCTGCACGGACCTTGGGGGCTGCACAGAGCTTTCTCACTCCTCCCTGAGCCACACGCTGCTGGGCAGCAGCTTTTGTTCCCTTTCTTAGATGGGCTCTCCCCCAGGCGCAAACATCATCCTTTTGCTCTGCGTTCTGGGCAGCAGCGGGTGGGTCCCTCCTGGAAGGAGCCTCCTGGCAGCGGCCCTGAGCTCCCATGGGGCAGCTGCTGCATTCTCCTCACAGAGGACACCCCTGCAGCCCCCCGCTCCCACAGCCTGGCCACGCAAACCCAAGCCAAGACGAGCGAGCCTCCCTGATTGCCAGCCAGCAGCTGGCTCAGCCTGGGACCCCAGGCCAGTGCCCACAAGACTCTCCTGGGCCTTGAAAAGCAAGCCTTGTGGGGACGGAGCACCCACAAAGAAGGGACTCACACAACAGGACTCCTTGCCAACACCGCCTCACAGACACCTGGGCCTTGAGCGGGTAGCTCACCTTGAGCGAGCTCGTTTCCTTCCCAGTAGCTGAAATGTGCCATTTCGGGGGCATTTGGGGGCTACAGCGTGCTGCTGAGAGGGTTGTTGGAGCTCCTGCAGGGCAGTGCTTCCACTAAGGCAAGGCCTTTTCTGCATCTTCTACTGCCCTGCAAGCGAGGATGCTTGGGGCACACAAGAAGCTGGCAGGGGACACAGCTGCAGGGATTGCAGGGATTCCTAAAGTCATAGCCAAATACAAGAAAGACAGGAGGACGTGATGCTTCCGAGAGAAAGGAGCTCGCTTTGGGGTCCAAATCCATCCATTTTTCAAATTAAAATATTTTCATATATTTTATTTGGGGCCTCCTCCTCCACCATCACTTCCTCCAACACATCCTCCTCCTCCTCATTTTCTAGGATTTTTCTGTTTTTTATTTTTTGGCCTCCTCCTCTCCCACCTCCTTCTCCTCACCCACTTTTTTTGTATTTGTGATTTTTTTGGCCTCCTTCTCCACAACCTCCTCCTCCTCCACGTCCTCCTCCTCCTCTTTTTTT
>NW_028136950.1:0-14484 GCF_965140915.1 Aythya marila | reverse complement strand
GATTGGGGAAAGGGGAGGGGCTTGAAGTGAAAGGGGCAGGGGTTAAAGAGAAGGGGAGGGGCTTAAGGTGAAAGAGGAGGGACTTAAGGCAAAAGGGGGAGGGGCTTGAAGCAAAAGGGGGAGGGCTTAAAGTGAAAGGGGAGGGGCTTAAGGCAAAAGGGGTGGGGATTAAGGCAAAAGGGGTGGGGCTTAAACAAAATGGGAGGTGCCAAATGCAAAAAGGGTGGGGTTTAAAGAAAAGGGGGCGGGGCTTAAATAAAAAGAGGAGCTTGAAGTGAAAGGGGCGGGGCTTGAAGCAAAAGGGGAGGGGCTTAAAGTCAAGGGGGGGTTAAAGTGAAAGAGGGAGGGGCTTAAGGCAAAGGGGCGGGGCTTAAGGCAAAGGGGGCGGGGCTTAAGGCAAAGGGGGCTTAAATTGAAAGGGGTGGAGCTTGAGGTGAAAGGGGAGGGGTTTGAAGTGAAAGGGGGAGGGGCTTAAGGCAAAAGGGGGAGGGGCTTAAGGCAAAAGGGGGAGGGACTTAAGGCAATGGGGGAGTGGCTTAAGGCAAAATGGGAGGGGCTTAAGCCAAAAGGGGCGGGGCTTGAGACAAAAGGGGCGTGGCTTGAAGCTAAAGAGGGCTTGGATCAAAGGGGGCGTGGCTTGTGGGTGGGGGGCGTTACCCACCGAAGCCCCGCCCCTTTCCCCTCCCAGGAGCTGGCGGCGCAGCAGGAGGAGGCGGAGCTGGATCCGGGCCCCGCCCCCGGCCCCCCCAGCGACTACAAGGACAAATACCGGCACCTGATTGGCTGCCAGGCCGCCAAGGACGCCGCCCGCACCATGCAGGCCAACAAGGCCTACGGCTGCGGTGAGGGGGGGGCACCGGGGGGGGCATCAAGAGGGGGGGGGGCACCGATGGGGGAGGGGTATGGGGGGGGGAGGGGTCTGGGGGGGGTGGTGGAGGGGGGGTATTGGGGGTGGAGGGTGCTAAGGGGGGCATTGGGGGGGGTACAAGGGGGGGTAGTTCACTTGGGGGGGGCATGGGGGGGGTGTGGGGGGGCTGGGGGGGGCACAGGGAGGGGGTATGGGGGGGGGAGGGGTCTGGGGGGGGTGGTGGAGGGGGGGTATTGGGGGTGGGGGGGGTGGTAAGGGGGTTATAGGAGGGCATGGGGGGGGGCAATGGGGCACTGGGGGGGGCATCAACGGGGGGGGGCACCAATGGGGGGGGGTATGGGGGGGGAGGGGTCTGGGGGGGTGGAGGGGGGGTATTGGGGGTGGGGGGTGCTAAGGGGGTTATAGGAGGGCATTGGGGGGGGCAATGGGGCACCAGGGGGGGGCACAGGGGGGGTAATTCCTTTGGGGGGGGGGGGCACTGCCCCTGGGGGGACACAAGGGGGGGTAGTTCCTTTGGGGGGGGGCACAGGGGGGGGGTCAATACCCCTGGGGGCATTGTACAAGGAGGGGGGGGCAGTTCCCTTGGATGGGGGGGACACCAGGGGGGGTCACTGCCCATGGAGGGGGCACTGGGGGGGGTAATTCCCTTGGGGGGGGGCACTGGGGGGGGTAATTCCCTTGGGGGGGGGCACCAGGGTCCCCTGACTGGGGGGCTCCCCTTATTTTTGGGACGTCTCCCTTGCTTTGGGGAGGTCTCCCTTGCTTTGGGGGGGCTCCCTTCAGCACGGGGGGGCCCCCATCGGGGTCTCCCTTGCCGGGGGGGGGCCCCCGCTCACCCCCTGTCCTCCCCCCCCCCCATTTTTTGTTCCCCCCCCCCCAGTGCCCGTGGCCAACAAGCGGGACACGCGCTCCATCGAGGAGGCCATGAACGAGATCCGGGCCAAGAAGCGGCTGCGGCAGGCGGAGGACGAGGGGGGGGCCGGGGGGGCCTCGGCGTAGGCTTTTTTGGGGGGGGGGGCGAGCCCCCGGGGGGGGTATTTAACAAAGGGGGGGGGCGCAATAGGGGTCCATAAAGCTGCTCCCTTCCCAATGGTGTCGGTGTGTGTGATGCCATAAAGAGGCTGGGACAAAACGGGGGGGGGGCTTTGGAGCCTTTATTGAGGAGGGGGGGGGTCACGGTGATCCCCGGGGGGGTCACGGTGGCCTCGTGGGGGGGGGGTCGTGGTGTTTTGGTGTGCCCCCCCCCCGTCTTATTTGGCTTTGGGGTTCCGGAATTTGCGCCCGGCGAACTTGGCTTTGTCCCCGAGAGCCTCCTCGATCCTGGGGGGGGGGACACAACGGGGTCAGGTTTTTTTTTGGGGGGGGGGGGACACCCGTGGGGCACCCCCCGAGTCTGTGGGGACACCCCCAGTGGCCGTGGGGACACCCAGGGATTTGGGGGGGGGGAGAGGAGGGGGTGTTTTTCAAGGGGGGGGGCACACGGGGTGGGTGGGGGGGGGATTGGGGACACTTTGGGGTGTGGGGACAATGGGGGGGGACATTTGGGGACCCCTGGGGATGTGGTGGCTGTGGGGGGGGGACACTTGGGGACCCCTGGGGACATTTGGAGACATCTGGGGACCATTGGGGACATTTGGGGACCCCCTGGGGAAATTTGGGGACCCCCTGGGGACAGTTGGGGACATTTGGGGACCCCTCAGGGACATTTGGGGACCCCCTGGGGACATTCAGGGACCCCCTGGGGACATTTGGAGACATTTGGGGACCCCCTGGGGATATTTGGGGACCCCCTGGGGACATTTGGGGATGGTTGGGGACCCCTGGGGACATTCGAAGACCCCCTGGGGACATTTGGGGACCCCCTTGGGGACTTTGGGGGACCCCCTGGGGGCAGATGGGGATGGTTGGGGACCCCCAGGGACCATTGGGGACATTCGGGGACCCCCTGGGGACAGCTGGGGATCCCTCAGGACCCCCTGGGGACATCTGGGGACCCCCTGGGGACATTCAGGGACCCCCTGGGGACAGCTGGGAATGGTTGGGGACCCCTGGGGACCATTGGGGACATTTGGGAACCCCTTGGGGACATTTGGGGATCCCCTGGGGACATTGGGGACCTTCAGGGACATTTGGGGACCCCTGGGAACCACTGGGGACATTTGGGGACCCCCTGGCGATATTTGGGGACCCCCTTGGGGACATTTGGGGATGGTTGGGGACCCCTGGGGACCATTGGGGACATTTGGGGACCCCCTGGGGACATTCAGGGATGGTTGGGGACACCTGGGGACATTCAGGGACCCCCTTGGGGACAGTTGAGGGCATTTGGGGACCCCTTGGGGACAGTTGGGGATGGTTGGGGACACCTGAGGACATTCAGGGACCCCCTTGGGGACAGTTGGGGACCCCTCAGGGACATTTGGGGACCCCCTGGGGACATTTGGGGATGGTTGGGGACCCCTGGGGACCATTGGGGACATTTGGGGACCCCCCCGGGGGACATTTGGGGACCCCCCCTCACCTCATCAGCTGGTTGTACTTGGCCAAGCGCTCGGAGCGGCACGGGGCACCCGTCTTGATCTTGGGGGGGGTGAGAAAAAAAAAAACAAAAACCAAAAACCATAAGAACTTTGGGGACAAAACCAAAACTTGGGGACATTTGGGGACATTTTAGGGACATTTGGGGGGGGGACACCCCACCTGGCCGGTGCAAAGCCCCACCACGAGGTCGGCGATGAAGGTGTCCTCGGTCTCCCCGGAGCGGTGGCTCACCATCACCCCCCAGCCGTGACTCTGGGCGAGCTTACACCTATTGGGGGTTATATTTTAGGGCCGGGGGGGGCCATAATTAATTAAAATTAATTAAAATTAATTAAAATGAGGGGACTCACGCCTGCACGGACTCGGTGACGGAGCCGATCTGGTTGACCTTGAGCAGGAGGCAGTTGCAAGCGCGCAGCTCGGCGGCGTGCTGGATGCGCCGGGGGTTGGTGACGGTCAGGTCGTCCCCCACCACCTGGATGTCCACCTGCGCCAGGAAGCGCTGCCAGCCCTCCCAGTCATCCTGGTCGAAGGGGTCCTCGATGGACACCACTGCGGGGGACACCCATGGGTGCTCGGGGGGGTGCTCTGGGTGCCCCGGGTGCCCCGGGTGCTCTGGGTGCTGTGTTGGTGCTGGGCGTGCTGAAGGTGCTGGGAGAGCTGCAGGTGTTGCAGGTGCTCTGGGGGTGCTGGGGGTGCTCTGGGGGTGCTGTGGGTGCTATATGGGTGTTATGGGTGCTATGGGTGCTATGTGGGTGCTCTGGGTGCTGCAGGTGCTATGTAGGTGCTGGGGATGCTCTGGGTGCTATGTGGATGCTCTGGGTGCTGGGGATGCTACGGATGCTCTGTGGGTGCTCTGGGTGCTCTGGGGGTGCTGAGGGTGCTGTGTGGGTGCTGGGGGCGCTCTGGGTGCTATGTGGGTGTTATGGGTGCTATGTGGGTGTTATGGGTGCTATGTGGGTGCTCTGGGTGCTGTGTGGGTGCTGCGGGGGTTGGTGACGGTCAGGTCGTCCCCCACCACCTGGATGTCCACCTGCGCCAGGAAGCGCTGCCAGCCCTCCCAGTCGTCCTGGTCGAAGGGGTCCTCGATGGACACCACTGTGGGGGACACCCATAGGTGCTCGGGGGGGTGCTATGGGTGCCCCGGGTGCTCTGGGTGCTATGTTGGTGCTGGGTGTGCTGCGGGTGGTACAGGTGCTGGGGGTGTTATGGGGGTGCTGGGGGTGCTCTGGGGGTGTTGTGGGTGCTATATGGGTGTTATGGGTGCTATGGGTGCTCTGGGTGCTATGTGGGTGCTCTGGGTGCTGCAGGTGCTATGTAGGTGCTGGGGATGCTCTGGGTGCTCTGTGGATGCTCTGGGTGCTGGGGATGCTACGGATGCTCTGTGGGTGCTATGGGTGCTCTGGGGGTGCTGAGGGTGCTGTGTGGGTGCTGGGGGTGCTCTGGGTGCTATGTGGGTGTTATGGGTGCTATGTGGGTGCTCTGGGTGCTGTGTGGGTGCTCTGGGTGCTGTGTGGGTGCTGCGGGGGTTGGTGACGGTCAGGGCGTCCCCCACCACCTGGATGTCCACCTGCGCCAGGAAGCGCTGCCAGCCCTCCCAGTCGTCCTGGTCGAAGGGGTCCTCGATGGACACCACTGTGGGGGACACCCATGGGTGCTCGGGGGGGTGCTATGGGTGCCCCGGGTGCTCTGGGTGCCCTGGGTGCTCTGGGTGCTATGTTGGTGCTGGGCGTGCTGAAGGTGCTGGGAGAGCTGCAGGTGTTGCAGGTGCTCTGGGGGTGCTGGGGGTGCTCTGGGGGTGTTGTGGGTGCTCTGGGTGCTATATGGGTGCTATGGGTGCTATGTGGGTGCTCTGGGTGCTGTAGGTGCTATGTAGGTGCTGGGGATGCTCTGGGTGCTAGGTGGGTGCTCTGGGTGCTATGTGGATGTCATGGGTGCTATGGGTGCTATGGGGGTGCTCTGGGTGCTCTGGGTGCTATATGGGTGCTACAGGTGGTGTGGGTGCTATGTGGGTGCTGCAGGTACTCTGGGGGTGCTATGGGTGCTGTAGGTGCTATGGGTCCTGGTGATGACCCCCCCCCAGTACAGCCCTGCACTCCTGAAGCCACACCAGTGCCTCCCAGTTCTGCCCAGTGCCTGTCTAGAGACCCCCCTGTGTCTCCCCAGACACCCCCAGTGCCTCCCAGATCACCCCAATGGCTGCCTAGAGACCTCCCAGTTCTGCCCAGTGCCTCCCAGTTCTCCCCATTGCTTCCCAGTTCTCCCCAGTGACTGCCTAGAGACCTCCCAGTGCCTCCCAGTTCTGCCCAGTGCCTGCCTAGAGACCTCCCAGTGCCTCCCAGTTCTCCCCAATGGCTGCCTAGAGACCTCCCAGTGCCTCCCAGCTCTCCCCAGTGCCTCCCATTTCACCCAGAACCCCCCAAACCCTCCCCCAAATCCTATCTCCATCCTCCCATCCCTATAAAACCCCACCCCGACCCCAAAAAACCCCCCTTCCCAGTGCCTCCCAGCAAAACCAGCCTTACGCCCAACCCTATACGAGCCCCTAGAGAATCCCCCCGACCCCCTTGAGCCCCCCGACCCCCCCCGGCCCCCCCCGTACCGGGGTAGTTCTTGATGAAGCTCTGGTAGAGCCCCTGAAGCCACACCAGTGCCTCCCAGTTCTCCCCAGTGCCTGCCTAGAGACCTCCCAGTGCCTCCCAATTCTCCCCAGTGGCTACCTAGAGACCCCCAGTGCCTCCCAGTTCTCCCCAGTGCCTGCCTAGAGACCCCCCAGTGCCTCCCAGTTCTCCCCAGTGCCTCCCAGTTCTCCCCAGTGGCTGCCTAGAGACCCCCCAGTGCCTCCCAGCTCTCCCCAGTGCCCGTCTCCAGACCCTGCTGTGCCTCCCAGTTCACCCCAGTGCCTCCCATTTCACCCAGAACCCCCCAAACCCACCTCCATCCCCCCCTCCACCACCCCCTATCCCTATAAAACCCCCCAGCAACCCCCCACCCCCCAAAAAAAACCCCTTCCCAGTGCCTCCCAGCAAAACCAACCTTACGCCCAACCCTATACGAGCCCCTAGAGAATCCCCCCAACCCCCCCAAACCCCCCCGTACCGGGGTAGTTCTTGATGAAGCTCTGGTAGAGCTGCCCCAGCTGCTCCCCCGAGATCAGGCGTTTGGGGTCGGGGGGGGACTTGAAGTCGAGGTCGTAGCGCCCGTCGCGACAGAACTCGGAGGCCGCCACGTCCATCCCGATGACCACCTTGTCGGGATAGCCGGCCTGCGCGATAGCCGCCTTCAGCAGCTCCAGAGCTGGGGGGGGGGGGGAGATAAGGGGTGTTAGGACCCCCCCCCCGGGAGTCGTCGAGTCCGGTGGGATCAGCGCCCAAAAGTAGAGGGAGCGCTCCCCAAAATTTAGAGGGAATGTGCCCTAAAATTAACGGGATCGACCCCCAAAAGTAGAGGGAGTGTCCCCTAAAATTAATGGGACCACCCCCCAAAATTTGCAGGACCGCCCCCCAAAATTAGTGGGAATATCCCCTAAAATTAGCGGGATCACCCCCCAAAATTAGTGGGATTATCCCCTAAAATAGAGGGACCGCCCCCTGAAAGTAGAGGGAGTATCCCCTAAAATTAATGGGACCACCCCCCAAAATTAGCAGGATCACCCCCCAAAATTAGTGGGAATATCCCCTAAAACTTAATGGGACCACCCCCCAAAATTAGCAGGAGCATCACCTAGAATTAGAGGGACCACCCCCCAAAAGTAGAGGGACGACCCCCAAAAATTAGGAAGACCATTCCCAAAAATAAGCGGGAATATCCCCTAAAATTAATGGGACCAACCCCCAAAATTAGCAGGATCACCCCCCAAAATTAGCGGGAATATCCCCTAAAATTAATGGGACCACCCCCCAAAAGTAGAGGGACCATCACCTAAAATTAGAGGGACCACCCCCCAAAATTAGCAGGATCACCCCCCAAAATTAGCGGGAGTATCCCCTAAAATTAGTGGGATCACCCCTCAAAATTAGTGGGATTATCCCCTAAAACTAGCAGGAATATCCCCTAAAATTAGTGGGAGCACCCCAAAAAAAGAGTGGGGTTATCCCTCAAAATAGAGGGAGCACCCCTCGAAAGTAGAGGGAGTATCCCCTAAAATTAATGGGACCACTCCCCAAAATTAGCAGAATGATCCCCTAAAATTGGAGGGACCACCCCCTAAAATTAGCAGGAGCATCCCCTAAAATTAGCAAGAGTATCCCCTAAAATTAGTAGGATCACCCCCCAAAATTAGTGGGATTATCCCCTAAAATAGAGGGACCACCCCCGAAAGTAGAGGGAGTATCCCCTAAAATTAATGGGACCACCTCCCAAAAGTAGAGGGAATGTCCCCTAAAATTAGAGGGACCACTCCCCAAAATTGGCAGGAGCATCCCCCCAAATTGGCGGGAATATCCCCTAAAATTAACAGGACCATCCCCTAAAATTAGCAGGAATATCCCCTAAAATTAGAGGGACCACCCCCCAAAATTAGAGGGACCACCCCCCAAAATTAGAGGGACATTTGGACGCCCCCTTCTTTCTTCCTCCTCCTAGACCATGAGTCTAGGCCGAGTGCCAAGGGCGCGTCCATTGGGACCACCCCAAAAAATTAATGGGACCACCCCCCAAATTAACGGGACCACCCCCCAAAATTAACGGGACCACCCCCCAAAATTAACGGGACCACCCCCCAAAATTAGAGGGACATTTGGACGCCCCCTTCCTTCGTCCTCCTCCACCACGGGGGTTGATGAGTGCCAAGGGCGCGTCCATTGGGACCACCCCCCAAAAAATTAGAGGGACCACCCCCTAAATTAATGGGACCACCCCCCAAAATTAATGGGACCACCCCCCAAAATTAGAGGGACATTTGGACGCCCCCTTCTTTCTTCCTCCTCCTAGACCATGAGTCTAGGCCTTGAGTGCCAAGGGCGCGTCCATTGGGACCACCCCCAAAATTAGCAGGACCACCCCCAAAATTAATGGGACCACCCCCAAAATTAATGGGACCACCCCCCAAAATTAGATTAATCACCCCCCAAAATTAGAGGGACCACCCCCCAAAATTAGAGGGACATTTGGACGCCCCCTTCCTTCGTCCTCCTCCACCACGGGGGTTGATGAGTCCCAAGGGCGCGTCCATTGGGACCAACCCCCAAAAAATTAACGGGACCACCCCCTAAATTAATGGGACCACCCCCCAAAATTAATGGGACCACCCCCCAAAATTAGAGGGACATTTGGACGCCCCCTTCTTTCTTCCTCCTCCTAGACCATGAGTCTAGGCCGAGTGCCAAGGGCGCGTCCATTGGGACCACCCCAAAAAATTAATGGGACCACCCCCCAAATTAACGGGACCACCCCCCAAAATTAACGGGACCACCCCCCAAAATTAACGGGACCACCCCCCAAAATTAACGGGACATTTGGACGCCCCCTTCCTTCGTCCTCCTCCACCACGGGGGTTGATGAGTGCCAAGGGCGCGTCCATTGGGACCACCCCCCAAAAAATTAGAGGGACCACCCCCTAAATTAATGGGACCACCCCCCAAAATTAATGGGACCACCCCCCAAAATTAGAGGCACATTTGGATGCCCCCTTCTTTTGTCCTCCTCCTAGACCATGGGGAGCCTTGAGTGCCAAGGGTGCGTCCATTGGGACCACCCCCCAAAAAATTAACGGGACCACCCCCTAAAATTAGAGGGACCACCCCCCAAAATTAGTGGGACCACCCCCCAAAATTAGAGGGACATTTGGACGCCCCCTTCCTTCTTCCTCCTCCTAGACCATGAGTCTAGGCCTTGAGTGCCAAGGGCGCGTCCATCGGGACCACCCCCAAAAAATTAACGGGACCACCCCCCAAAATTAATGGGACCACCCCCCAAAATTAACGGGACCACCCCCCAAAATTAGATTAATCACCCCCCAAAATTAGAGGGACATTTGGACGCCCCCTTCCTTCCTCCTCCTCCACCACGGGGGTTGATGAGTGCCAAGGGCGCGTCCATTGGGACCACCCCCCAAAAATAAACGGGACCACCCCCAAAATTAACGGGACCACCCCCCAAAATTAACGGGACCACCCCCCAAAATTAGAGGGACATTTGGACGCCCCCTTCCTTCCTCCTCCTCCACCACGGGGGTTGATGACTGCCAAGGGCGCGTCCATTGGGACCACCCCCAAAAAATTAACGGGACCACCCCCAAAATCATCCGAACCTTCGCCCCCCCCCCCCCAACTTCCCCGGGACCTTTGTGGGGGGGGGGGGGCCACGCGTTGCTCGTGCCCTTTCCACCCCCCCCCCCCCCTCCCCCGTAGCCTTTCTCGTGTTACGGCCACCGGCGCTCGTTCCACCGCGGCGCGGCGAAACCCAAAACCGCGGCGCTAAAAGTAGCGCGCCCCCCCAGCCCCCCCCCGCCCCCGAAACCCCCCCCACCTTCGTTATTCTCCAAAATATTGGGGGCGAAGCCGCCCTCGTCGCCCACGTTGGTGGCGTCCTTGCCGTACTTGGCCTTGATGACGCCCTTGAGGCTGTGGTAGACCTCGGCGCCGATGCGCATGGCCTCGCGGAAGGACGCGGCGCCCACCGGCAGCACCATGAACTCCTGCATGGCCAGCTTGTTCCCGGCGTGCGACCCCCCGTTGATCACGTTGAAGGCCTGGGGGGGGGTTAATGGGGTCGGGGGGGGGGCGTGGGAAGGGGTTTCGGACCCCCCCCCCCCGCGCACACACGCCCAAACCCGAGGGGTAAGGAGCGCCGGAGAGAGGCACGGCGGAGACGCGGCCGAAGGCCGGCAAGGGGTGGGGGGCCCCCCCCCCCGCAAGACTTAATGACCCCGCCCAAAAATTAATGACCCCCCCAAAAATTAATGACGCCCCCCCAAGACCCTAATGGCCCCAAAAGACCCCAACGAACCCCCCCAAGATGAAATGACTCTGCCAAGAACCAACAACCAAGACCCAATGACCCTCCAAAGACCCAACGACCCCCCCCAAAACCCAACGACCCCCCCCAAGACCCAACGACCCCCCCCAAGACTTAATGACCCCCCCCAAGACTTAATGACGCCCCCCGAGACCCAAATGACCCCCCCAAGACCCAACGACCCCCCCCAAGATGAAATGACTCCCCCAAGAACCAACAACCAAGACCCAATGACCCTCCAAAGAGCCATTGACCCCCCCCAAGACCCAACGACCCCCCCCAAGACTTAATGACCCCCCCCAAGACTTAATGACGCCCCCCGAGACCCAAATGACCCCCCCAAGACCCAACGACCCCCCCCAAGATGAAATGACTCCCCCAAGAACCAACAACCAAGACCCAATGACCCTCCAAAGAGCCATTGACCCCCCCCAAGACCCAACGACCCCCCCAAAGACTCAATGACCCCCACCCAAAAATTAATGACCCCCCCCGAGACCCAAATGACCCCCCCAAGACCCAACGACCCCCCCCAAGATGAAATGACTCCCCCAAGAACCAACAAGCAAGACCCAATGACCCTCCAAAGACTCAACGACCCCCCCCAAGACCCAACGACCCCCCCCAAAGACTCAATGACCCAAGACCCAATGACCCTTCCCAAGAGCCATTGACCCCCCCCCAAGACCCAATGACCCCCCCAAGACCCAACGACCCCCCCCAAGATGAAATGACTCTCCCAAGAACCAATTAACCCCCCCAAGACCCCAATGACCCAACGAAGTCCCCCCAAACCCAACGGGGACCCCCCCAAACCCAATGACCCCCCCAAGCCCCAATGACCCGCCCCAAAGACCCAATCACCCAATGATGCCCCCCAAAACCCAACGATGACCCCTTAAAACCCAACTATGACCCCCAAAACCCAACTATGACCCTCCAAAACTCAACGATGAACCCCAAAACCCAACAGCGACCCCCCAAAACCCAACGACGACCCCCAAAACCCAACGACGACCCTCCCATACCCAAAGGTGCTCCCCCAAAACCCAACGACACCCCCCCAAAACCCAACGACACCCCCCCAAAACCCAACGATGACCCCCAAAACCCAACAGCGACCCCCCAAAACCCAACAGCGACCCCCCAAAACCCAACAGCGACCCCCCAAAACCCAACGGCGACCCTCCCATACCCAATGGCGCTCCCCCAAAACCCAATGATGACCCCCCAAAACACAACGATGACCCCCAAAACCCAACGATGACCCCCAAAACCCAACGACACCTCCTCAAAACCCAACGATGACCCCCAAAACCCAACGACGACCCCCCAAAACCCAACTGCGCCCCCCCAAAACCCAACTGCGCCCCCCCAAAACCCAACTGCGCCCCCCCAAAACCCAAAGGAGCCCCCCCAAAACCCAAAGGAGCCCGCCCAAAACCCAACAGCGACCCCCCAGAACCCAACGGCGCCCCCCCAGAACCCAACGACACCTCCTCAAAACCCAACGATGACCCCCAAAACCCAACTATAACCCCCAAAACCCAACAATGCCCCCCAAAACCCAACAGCGCCCCCCCAAAACCCAACAATGACCCTCCAAAGCCCAACAATGACCCTCCAAAGCCCAACTATAACCCCCAAAACCCAACTATAACCCCCAAAACCCAACAATGCCCCCCAAACCCAACGGCACCCCCCCAAAACCCAACGACACCTCCTCAAAACCCATCAATGACCCCCCAAAACCCAACGATGACCCCCAAAACCCAACGATGACCCCCAAAACCCAACGGCACCCCCCCAAAACCCAACGGCATTTCCTCAAAACCCAACGACGACCCCCAAAACCCAACTATCACTCCCCAAAACCCAACGATGACCCCCCAAAACCCAACAGCGCCCCCCCAAAACCCAACGGCGCCCCCCCAAAACCCAACTGCGACCCCCTAAAACCCAACGATGACCCCCAAAACCCAACGATGACCCCCCAAAACCCAACTATCACTCCCCAAAACCCAACGATGACCCCCCAAAACCCAACGATGACCCCCCAAAACCCAACTGCGACCCCCCCAAAACCCAACTGCGCCCCCCCAAAACCCAACTGCGCCCCCCCAAAACCCAACGGCGCCCCCCCAAAACCCAACGGCGCCCCCCCAAAACCCAACGATGACCCCCCAAAACCCAACAATGACCCCCAAAACCCAACGATGACCCCCCAAAACCCAACGGCGACACCCCAAAACCCAACGATGACCCTCCAAAACCCAACGATGCCTCCCAAAACCCAACGGCGCCCCCCCAAAACCCAACAGAGACCCCCAAAACACCCAACTGGGCCCCCCAAAACCCAACGATGACCCCCCAAAACCCAACGGCACCCCCCCAAAACCCAACGACACCTCCTCAAAACCCAACGGCGCCCCCCCAAAACCCAACGGCGCCCAACCAAAACCCAACAATGACTCCCCCCAAAACCCACCGCGCCCCCCCAGCGTTACCGGCACGGGCAGGATGAGGTCGGAGTTGCCGGCCAGGTCGGCGATGTGCTGGTAGAGCGGGACGCCCTTCTCCGCCGCGCCGGCCTTGCAGACGGCCAACGACACCCCCAGGATGGCATTCGCCCCGAATTTGGCTGCGGGGGGGGGGGCGAGAAGAAGAGGATTGAGTGTGGGGGGGGTCCTTGAGGGGCGGGGGGCACGGTGCAAGGCGGGGGGGGGGGCACAGGGGCGTACATTTGTTCTCGGTGCCGTCCATTTCGATCATCAGCTTGTCGATCTTCTCCTGCTCCACCACGCTGATTTTCTGGGGGGGGGGGGTCAAAATTTAGGGTTTGCCCCCCCCCCTCCCTAATTTGGGGTTTTCCCCCCCTTTTTTGCCCCCCCACCCCACGCACTCACCTTCTCCACCAGAGCGGGGCCGATGGTCTTGTTGATGTGCTCCACGGCCTTCAGCACACCTGGGGGGTATGGGGGGGGGGGGGGGCACTTTTTTGGGACCCCCCCCACCCATTTTTGGGGGTGGGGGGGTCTTTGGGGTCATTGGGGACCCAATTTGGATCCTACGGGGTCGTTGGGATTGGAGAGCCCGCCTGGGTTTGGGAGGGTTTAGGGGGGGGTTGGGGGCTTCGGGGGGGGGTCACCGGGACTCTGGGGGGTCTGGGGGGGTGGGGGGGGGTCCTGGGGGTTCTCCCCCCCCCCCAAAAAAAATAAAAGTCCCTGTCCCACCTTTGCCCAGGTAGCGGCTCTTGTCCCCATCGCGCAGCTCCAGCGCCTCGTGGATCCCGGTCGAGGCTCCGCTGGGGACGGCGGCGCGGAAACGGCCTGGGGGGGGGGGCGGGGGGGGGACACAAAATGAGGTCGTGACCCCCCCCCCACCCCGTGGTGTCCCCAAACCCCCCCCCTCACCCCCATCGTGTCCCCAAATCCCCCCCCCATGTCCCAAATGCCCCCCCCGGTGTCCCTAACCCCCCCCCCAAAGCCCCCAACACCCCCCATGCCCCCACCCCCCTGGTGTCCCCCAAAGCCCCCCCATGTCCCCAACGCCCCCCCCGTGTCCCCAACGTCCCCAACCCCCCCCCCACGTCCCCAAACCCCCCCCCCATGCCCCAAATCCCCCCCCCATGTCCCCAAATCCCCCCCCCAAAGCCCCCAACACCCCCTATTCCCTCACCCCCCTGGTGTCCCCAAAGCCCCCCCATGTCCCCAACACCCCCCACGCCCCCCCCATGTCCCCAACGCCCCCCCCCATGTCCCCAACGTCCCCAAATCCCCCCCCGTGTCCCAAATGCCCCCCCCCATGTCCCCAACACCCCCCCCCAAAGTCCCCAACACCCCCCATGCCCCCACCCCCCTGGTGTCCCCAAAGCCCCCCCATGTCCCCAGTGTCCCCAACGCCCCCCCCCATGTCCCCAAAGTCCCCAACGTCCCCAAATCCCCCCCCCATGTCCCCAAAGCCCCCCCAAATCCCCCCATGCCCTCAACCCCCTGGTGTCCCCAAAGCCCCCCCATGTCCCCAACGCCCCCCCCATGTCCCCAATGTCCCCAACCCCCCCCCCCACGTCCCCAAACCCCCCCCCCATGCCCCAAATCCCCCCCCCATGTCCCCAAATC
>NW_028136951.1:5000-18156 GCF_965140915.1 Aythya marila | reverse complement strand
TCGGTGCGACGGTCTGCAAAAGAAGCCTACCTAGCACGGCAAAGCAGAGCTGAGCAATGCAACGCAAAGCAGAGCGAGACAAAGCAAAGCCCTGCTAGGGAAAAGAAAGAGGCAAAAGGAAAAGCAAAGCCAAGAAGGGCCGCGAAAAGCAAAAGCAAGCAGGGCAAGAAAAACCAAAGCAGAAGAGGTCCAGGAAAAGAAAAGTGGTGTCACGAATACAAAGTAAAGCAAAGCAAAGCAAGGCAGGGCCGGCTAAAGCAAAACAAAGAAGGGTGGGGAAAAACAAACAAACAAACAAAAAAAACCTAAGCTAAGGATTTCCTGGGGGGTGGGGGAAAGAAAAGCGGTATCTTGAATACAACGTCAAGCAAAACAAAGCGAGGCAGGGCCAGCAAAAGCAAAACAAAGAAAGGCGAGAAAAACCAAAGCAAAAGAGGTCCAGGAAAAGAAAAGTGGTGTCTTGAATACAACGTCAAGCAAAACAAAGCGAGGCAGGACCAGCAAAAGCAAAGCAAAGAAGGGCGAGAAAAACCAAAGCAAAGGAGGTCCAGGGAAAGAAAAGCGGTGTCACGAATACAAAGTCAAGCAAAACGAAACAAAGCGAGGCCAGGAAAAGCAAAGCATGGTCAGGAAGAGAAAATCCAAAGTAAAACAGGGCCAGGAAAAGCCAAGCAGTGCCTTGAATACAAAGCGAAGCGAAGCAACGCAGGGCCAGGGAAAGCAAAGCAAAGCAAAACGGTGCTGCCAAAACAAAATGCGGAGTTAACTTAGCGTCAGTCGAAATCGCACCCCCCACCCACCCCAGAGGAAAAGGGGCCCGTTGCTGGCTTACGGGGAGCTGGGCGTTTGAGAAGGCCAGGGTGTGGCAGCGGCCCCCGGTTGCCTCGGGCCGCCTCTCGCTCTCGCTCTGACATCAGAGGCTCCTGCTCGGCCGCGAACGGCTCCCCACCTGTGCCACTCAGTTTGGCTGGCTGCCTGGCTGCTTTGCTTTAGCTGCTTATCATTATATAAATTAATAATAACAATAATAATAATAATAATAATAATAATAATAATAATAATAATAATAATGCTATTATTATATACTACTAAAAAGTTATTAGAAATAAAAGTATTAAATAGTAATAGAAATAAATATCATTAAAACGTAATACAAATAGTAGAAGTAGGAATAATAATAGTCTTCTCCGTCTGTTTCCCCCTTTCGTTTTAGGAATCGAGTAGTTATTGATTGTTGTTCTCAACCCACACCCCTCCCCAGACGAATAGCAACGGAGCCCACCTGCTGGCTCTCCGCACAACGGTGGGCAACAGAATAGACCTGGCCCGGTAGCCAGATCCCTGTCCCTGCCCGCCAGCTGCGAGGGGACAGCTGCCGGGCTGCGGGCCGGCTAACTTTTCTGTGTGTTCAGAAACAAGTTTCATGAACTTCTTTATGCATTCATAAAGACAGCAAAGCTAAGGAAAGGAGCACAGGGAAAAACAAAGCGGTGCCACGAAAGGGAAAGCCAAGGAAAGAAAGCACTTTGAGGCAAAGCAAAGCACAGCGAGGCTAAGAAAGGTCCAGAAGAGCAGAGAAGGTAAAGCAAAGCACTGACAGGAATACGAAGCAAAGAAATAAAAAATAAAGCATGACCGCACAAGTAAAAACGTAGCAGGCTCAGGAAAGAAAAAGCAAAACAAAGCAAAGCAAAGCAAAGCAAAGCAAAGCAAAGCAAAGCAAAGCAAAGCAAAGCAAAGCAAAGCAGCACAAGGAACAACACAGCATTTCCAGGAGAGAAAAAGCAAAGCAATCTGAGGCAAGAACAGCAGAGGAAAGGAGGTATGGAAAAGCAAAACTGTGCCAGCAAGAGCAAAGCAAAGCCGACCAAGGCAAAACAAAGAGAAGCAGAGTGAATGTAGCGAGCTGGCGGCCAGCCCTCCTTTGGGTTCCAAGTGTCTGTGGGGGGGAGACCGGAGGGCTCCATGTTGTGTACAGGTGGCAGCCAGACTCGGACAGTGGCTGTACCCTGACAGCTCTCTCCCCAGCCTCCTTCACATCTCCTAGTCCACCGTGACGTTTTATATATCTCTATCTATTTTGTTGTTGTTGTTGTTCTTGTGGTGGATTTCTTCCACCGTAGTTGTGGGAATCGTGTAGTTCCTTACTGTCTTTGAGAACCTCACACACACAACTAGCAGTGTGGCCCACCCAAGCCAGCTCGCCGCGTGGCTGGGGACAAAGAATGGACCATGTCGGGCGGCCAGGCCTGCTGCCCCCACGCGCCGGTTCCGAGGGGACAGTGGCTGGGCTGCGGGGAGGCCAAGTTCTGTGTCTGACGGTTTATGCGTTCATAAATTTACCAATCGACTCAGCAGCAAAATCAGTGAGACGGTCTCCAAAGGAAGCCTAGCACGGCACAGGAGAGCAGAGCAATGCGGATGAAAGCTGAGCGAGACAAGGAAAAGCCCTGCTAGGCATAGGGAAAAGCAGTGACAACCAGGGCCTGGAAAAGGAAAGCACGGCCAGTAAAAACACATCAGATAGGTCCAAAAGGAAAACAAATCATGCAAGGAACATGAAAAAAAAAAAAAAATTAAAAAAAAAAAAAAAAAAAAAGAATAAAAGATGAAAGGCAAAGCAAAGCAAAGCAAAGCAGAGCAAAGCAAAGCTAAAGAAAGGAAAAAATGGCCTGAAACAGCAAACGAAAGCACGGCGAGGGAAGGCAAAGCAGAGCAAAGGAAAGTAGCACCAGGAGAAGCAAAGCATAACCAGGAAATGCAAAGCAAGCAAAGGAAAGCAAAGCACTTTGAGGCAAGGCAAAGCACAGCACGGGTAGGAAAGGCAGAGCAGTGCCAGGTCTATAAAGCAGAGCTAAACCAAGGAAAGCGTGGCCAGGGAAGGGAAAGCTGAGCAAGTCAAAGCAGAGCAAAGGAACGTAGCACAAGGAAAAGCAAAGCATTTTCAGGAAAGCAAAAGCAAAACAGTCTGAGGCAAAGCTGGGGCAAGAACAGCAGAGGAAAGGAGGTATGGGAAAGCAAAACTGTGCCACGAAGAGCAAAGCAAAGCGGAGCAAGGCAAAACAGAGAGAAGCAAAGCAAACGTAAGGAGCTTGCGGCTAGCTCAGTAAAACCAGTGGGACAGTCTCCAAAAGAAACCTAGCACAACACAGGACAGCAGGGCAATGCGGATAAAAGCTGAGCAAGACAGAGTAAAACCCTGCTAAGGAAAAGCCCTGCTAGGCATAGGGAAAAGCAGTGACAACCAGGGCCTGGAAAAGGAAAGCACGGTCTGTAAAAACACATCAGATAGGTCCAAAAGGAAAACAAAAGAATGCAATGAACATTTAAAGGAAAAAAAAAAAAAAAAGAATAAATAATAATAATAATAAAAGAAATAGATGCAAAGCATGTCCAGAAAAGGCAAAACATAGCAAGGCAAAGCAGAGCAGAGCGAAGCTAAACAAAGGCAAGCATGGCCCTATAAAGCAAAACAAAGCACGGCGAGGGAAGGCAAAGCTGAGCAAAGGAAAGTAGCACCAGGAAAAGCAAAGCAGTGCCAGGAAAGAGAAAGAAGTCAAAGTAAATAAATAAATAAAAAAAGAACAACAACAACAAAAAAAAAAACACCAATAAAAAGCACAACAAAGCGAAAAAGTTTGAGGTAAGGCAAATCAGAGCAGGGTGAAGAGAAGCTAAGCAGAGCAGAGAAGGAAAAGCAAAGCAATGCCAGGAATACAAAGCAAGGCAAAGCAAAGCAAAGCAAAGCATGGCCAGGCAAGGCAAAGCAGAACAAAAGAAAGTAGCAAAAGGAAAAGCAAAGCAGTGCCAGGAATACAAAGTAAAGCAAAACAAAGGTAAGCATGACCAGAAACTGGAAGTGAGAGCAGGAGCAGGCGAGGCAAAAGAGAGCAAGGCAAAGGTAAAAAAAGGCAAGCATGGCCCCGTAAAGCAATACAAAGCACGGCCAAGGAAGGCAAAGCTGAGCAAAGGAAAGTAGCACCAGGAGAAGCAAAGCATAACCAGGGAAGACAAAGCAAACAAAGGAAAGCAAAGCAGTTTGAGGCGAGGCAAGGCAAAGCACAGCACGGGTAGGAAAAGCAAAGCAGTGCCAGGTCTATAAAGCAGAGCTAAACCAAGGAAAGCATGGCCAGGGAAGGGAAAGCTGAGCAAGTCAAAGCAGAGCAAGGGAACGTAGCACAAGGAAAAGCAAAGCATTTTCAGGAAAGCAAAAGCAAAGCAGTCTGAGGCAAAGCTGGGGCAAGAACAGCAGAGGAAAGGAGATATGGGAAAACAAAACTGTGCCAGCAAGAGCAAAGCAAAGCGGAGTAAGGCAAAACAAAAAGAAGCAAAGCAAACGTAAGGAGCTTGCGGCTAGCCCAGTAAAACCAGTGGGACAGTCTCCAAAAGAAACCTAGCACAGCACAGGAGAGCAGAGCAATGCGGATAAAAGCTGAGCAAGACAGAGTAAAACCCTGCTAAGGAAAAGACCGAGCGGCATAAGGAAAAGCAGTGACAACCAGGGCCTGGAAAAGGAAAGCACGGTCTGTAAAAACACATCAGATAGGTCCAAAAGGAAAACAAAAGAATGCAATGAACATTTAAAGGAAAAAAAAAAAAAAAAGAATAAATAATAATAATAATAAAAGAAATAGATGCAAAGCATGTCCAGAAAAGGCAAAACATAGCAAGGCAAAGCAGAGCAGAGCAAAGCTAAACAAAGGCAAGCATGGCCCCGTAAAGCAAAACAAAGCACGGCCAGGGAAGGCAAAGCTGAGCAAAGGAAAGTAGCACCAGGAAAAGCAAAGCAGTGCCAGGAAAGAGAAAGAAGTCAAAGTAAATAAATAAATAAAAAAAGAACAACAACAAAAAAAAAAAAAAACACCAATAAAAAGCACAACAAAGCGAAAAAGTTTGAGGTAAGGCAAATCAGAGCAGGGTGAAGAGAAGCTAAGCAGAGCAGAGAAGGAAAAGCAAAGCAATGCCAGGAATACAAAGCAAGGCAAAGCAAAGCAAAGCAAAGCATGGCCAGGCAAGGCAAAGCAGAACAAAAGAAAGTAGCAAAAGGAAAAGCAAAGCAGTGCCAGGAATACAAAGTAAAGCAAAACAAAGGTAAGCATGGCCGGAAACTGGAAGTGAGAGCAGGAGCAGGTGAGGCAAAAGAGAGCAAGGCAAAGGTGAAAAAAGGCAAGCATGGCCCCGTAAAGCAATACAAAGCATGGCCAGGGAAGGCAAAGCTGAGCAAAGGAAAGTAGCACCAGGAAAAGCAAAGCAGTGCCAGGAAAGAGAAAGAAAAAAAATATTAATGAAAAAAAATAAAAACAAACAAACAAACAAAAAATAAATAAAACCACAACAAAGCGAAAAAGTTCAAGGTAAGGCAAATCAGAGCAGGGTTAAGAGAAGCTAAGCAGAGCAGAGAAGGAAAAGCAAAGCAATGCCAGGAATACAAAGCAAAGCAAAGCAAAGCATGGCCAGGCAAGGCAAAGCAGAACAAAAGAAAGTAGCAAAAGGAAAAGCAAAGCAGTGCCAGGAATACAAAGTAAAGCAAAACAAAGGTAAGCATGGCCGGAAAATGGAAATGAGAGCAGGAGCAGGTGAGGCAAAAAAGAGCAAGGCAAAGGTAAAAAAAGGCAAGCGTGGCCCCGTAAAGCAAAACAAAGCACGGCCAGGGAAGGCAAAGCTGAGCAAAGGAAAGTAGCACCAGGAAAAGCAAAGCATAACTAGGAAAGATAAAGCAAACAAAGGAAAGCAAAGCAGTTTGAGGCGAGGCAAGGCAAAGCACAGCACGGGTAGGAAAAGCAAAGCAGTGCCAGGTCTATAAAGCAGAGCTAAACCAAGGAAAGCATGGCCAGGGAAGGCAAAGCAGAGCAAGGAAAAGCAAAGCAAAGGAAAGTAGCACAAGGAAATGCAAAGTATTTCCAGGAGAGAAAGAGCAAAACACTCTGAGGCAAAGCAGGGGCAAGAACAGCAGAGGAAAGGAGGTATGGAAAAGCAAAACTGTGCCAGCAAGAGCAAAGCAAAGCGGAGCGAGGCAAAACAAAGAGAAGCAAAGCGAACGTAGCGAGCTGGTGGCCAGCCCTCCTTTGGGTTCCAAGTGTTTGTGGGGGAGACCGGAGGGCCTCCATGTTGTGTACAGGTGGCAGCCGGAAATGGACAGTGGCTGGACCCTGATCGCCCACTCCTCAGCCTTCTTCACAGCTCCTAGTCCACTGTGACACCCGGCAAGAACCATGTCTTGCTTTAGCTGGTTTTATATATCTATATACATTTTGTTGTTGTTTGTTGTGGATTTCTTCCACCGTAGTTGTGGGAATCATGTAGTTACTTATTCTCGTTGAAATTCTCACTGAACACTATCACCACACGAGTAGAAGTTAGGGGTCCCCTGGCGGCTCGCCGCATGACTAGGGACAAAGAATGGACCATGTCGGGCGGCCAGGCCTGCTGCACCCGGCCTCCAGTTCCGAGGGGACAGTGGCTGGGCTGCGGGGAGGCCAAGTTCTGTGTCTGACGGTTTATGCGTTCAGAAATTTACCATTCGACTCAGCAGCAAAATCAGTGAGACGGTCTCCAAAGGAAGCCTAGCACGGCACAGGAGAGCAGAGCAATGTGGATGAAAGCTGAGCGAGACAAGGAAAAGCCCTGCTAGGCATAGGGAAAAGCAGTGACAACCAGGGCCTGGAAAAGCAAAGCACGGCCAGTAAAAACACATCAGATAGGTCCAAAAGGAAAACAAATCATGCAAGGAACATGAAAAAAAAAAAATTAAAAAAAAAAAAAAAAAAAGAATAAAAGATGAAAGGCAAAGCAAAGCAAAGCAAAGCAGAGCAAAGCAAAGCTAAAGAAAGGAAAAAATAGCCTGAAACAGCAAACGAAAGCAAGGCCAGGGAAGGCAAAGCAGAGCTAAGGAAAGTAGCAAAAGGAAAAGCAAAGCATAACCAGGAAATGCAAAGCAAGCAAAGGAAAAGCAAAGCACTTTGAGGCAAGGCAAAGCACAGCATGGGTAGGAAAAGCAAACCAGTGCCAGGTCTATAAAGCAAAGCTAAACCAAGGAAAGCATGGCCTGATAAAGCAAAGGAAAGCATGGCCAGGGAAGGCAAAGCAGAGCAAGGAAAAGCAAAGCAAAGGAAAGTAGCACAAGGAAATGCAAAGTATGTTCAGGAGAGAAAGAGCAAAACACTCTGAGGCAAAGCAGGGGCAAGAACAGCAGAGGAAAGGAGGTATGGAAAAGCAAAACTGTGCCAGCAAGAGCAAAGCAAAGCGGAGCGAGGCAAAACAAAGAGAAGCAAAGCGAACGTAGCGAGCTGGCGGCCAGCCCTCCTTTGGGTTCCAAGTGTCTGTGGGGGAGACCGGAGGGCCTCCATGTTGTGTACAGGTGGCAGCCGGACTTGGACAGTGGTTGTACCCTGATCGCCCACTCCTCAGCCTTCTTCACAGCTCCTAGTCCACTGTGACAGCCGGCAAGAACCATGTCTTGCTTTAGCTGGTTTTATATATCTATATACATTTTGTTGTTGTTTGTTGTGGATTTCTTCCACCGTAGTTGTGGGAATCATGTAGTTACTTATTCTCGTTGAAATTCTCACTGAACACTATCACCACACGAGTAGCAGTTAAGGGTCCCCTGGCGGCTCGCCGCATGGCTAGGGACAAAGAATGGACCATGTCGGGCGGCCAGGCCTGCTGCACCCGGCCTCCAGTTCCGAGGGGACAGTGGCTGGGCTGCGGGGAGGCCAAGTTCTGTGTCTGACGGTTTATGCGTTCAGAAATTTACCAACCGACTCAGCAGCAAAATCAGTGAGACGGTCTCCAAAGGAAGCCTAGCACGGCACAGGAGAGCAGAGCAATGCG
Source organism: Aythya marila (assembly GCF_965140915.1). NCBI lineage: Eukaryota > Metazoa > Chordata > Aves > Anseriformes > Anatidae > Aythya > Aythya marila. The sequence continues at coordinate 10,323 of NW_028136951.1, read as the reverse complement.
GATGAAAGCTGAGCGAGACAAAGCAAAGCCCTGCTAGGGAAAAGACCTAGCGGCATAAGGAAAAGCAGTGACAACCAGGGCCTGGAAAAGCAAAGCACGGCCAGAGAAAACACAAGAAAAAGATATAAAAGGAAAATATAAAGCATGGAATGAACATCAAATAAATAAAAAATAATAATAATAATAATAATAAAAAAATGCAAAGCATGACCAGGAAAGGCATAGCATAGCAGAACAAAGTAGAGGAAAGCAAAGGTAAACAAAGGAAAGCATGGCCCCGTAAAGCAAAAAAAAAAAAAAAAGCAAGGCCAGGGAGGGCAAAGCTGAGCAAAGGAAAGTAACACCAGGTAAAGCAAAGCATAACGAGGGAAGACAAAGCAAGCAAAGGACAGCAAAGCACTTTGAGGCAAGGCAAAGCACAGCATGGTTTGGAAAAGCAATGCAGTGCCAGGTCTGTAAACCAAAGGTAAACCAAGGAAAGCATGGCCAGGGAAGGGAAAGCTGAGCAAGTCAAAGCAGAGCAAGGGAACGTAGCACAAGGAAAAGCAAAGCATTTTCAGGAAAGCAAAAGCAAAGCAGTCTGAGGCAAAGCTGGGGCAAGAACAGCAGAGGAAAGGAGGTATGGGAAAGCAAAACTGTGCCACGAAGAGCAAAGCAAAGCGGAATAAGGCAAAACAGAGAGAAGCAAAGCAAACGTAGCGAGCTGGCGGCTAGCCCAGTAAAACCAGTGGGAAAGTCTCTAAAAGAAACCTAGCACAGCACAGGAGAGCAGAGCAATGCGGATAAAAGCTGAGCAAGACAGAGTAAAACCCTGCTAAGAAAAAGAACTAGCGGCATAAGGAAAAGCAGTGACAACCAGGGCCTGGAAAAGGAAAGCACGGCCTGTAAAAACACATCAGATAGGTCCAAAAGAAAAACAAAAGAATGTAATGAACATTTAAATTAAAAAAAAAAAAAAAAAAAAGGAAAAATAATGAGAATAAAAAAAAAAATAGATGCAAAGCATGTCCAGAAAAGGCAAAACATAGCAAGGCAAAGCAGAGCAGAGCGAAGCTAAACAAAGGCAAGCATGGCCCCATAAAGCAAAACAAAGCACGGCGAGGGAAGGCAAAGCTGAGCAAAGGAAAGTAGCACCAGGAAAAGCAAAGCATAACGAGGGAAGACAAAGCAAGCAAAGGACAGCAAAGCACTTTGAGGCAAGGCAAAGCACAGCACGGGTAGGAAAAGCAATGCAGTGCCAGGTCTGTAAACCAAAGGTAAACCAAGGAAAGCATGGCCTGATAAAGCAAAACAAAGCAAGGCCAGGGAAGGCAAAGCACAGGAAGGCAAAGCAGAACAAAGGAAAGTAGTACCAGGAAATGCAAAGCAGTGCTGGTAAAGAGAACGAAAAAAAATATTAATGAAAAAAAATAAAAACAAACAAACAAACAAAAAATAAATAAAACCACAACAAAGCGAAAAAGTTCAAGGTAAGGCAAATCAGAGCAGGGTTAAGAGAAGCTAAGCAGAGCAGAGAAGGAAAAGCAAAGCAATGCCAGGAATACAAAGCAAAGCAAAGCAAAGCATGGCCAGGCAAGGCAAAGCAGAACAAAAGAAAGTAGCAAAAGGAAAAGCAAAGCAGTGCCAGGAATACAAAGTAAAGCAAAACAAAGGTAAGCATGGCCAGAAACTGGAAGTGAGAGCAGGAGCAGGTGAGGCAAAAGAGAGCAAGGCAAAGGTGAAAAAAGGCAAGCGTGGCCCCGTAAAGCAAAACAAAGCACGGCCAAGGAAGGCAAAGCTGAGCAAAGGAAAGTAGCACCAGGAAAAGCAAAGCATAACTAGGAAAGATAAAGCAAACAAAGGAAAGCAAAGCAGTTTGAGGCGAGGCAAGGCAAAGCACAGCACGGGTAGGAAAAGCAAAGCAGTGCCAGGTCTGTAAACCAAAGGTAAACCAAGGAAAGCATGGCCAGGGAAGGGAAAGCAGAGCAAGTCAAAGCAGAGCAAGGGAACGTAGCACAAGGAAAAGCAAAGCATTGCCAGGAAAGAAACAGCAAAAGAATCTGAGGCAAAGCAAAGCAAAGCCGGGGCAAGAACAGCAGAGGAAAGGAGGTATGGAATAGCAAAACCGTGCCAGCAAGAGCAAAGCAAAGCGGAGCAAGGCAAAACAAAGAGAAGCAAAGCAAACGTAGCGAGCTGGCGGCCAGCCCTCCTTTGGGTTCCAAGTGTCTGTGGGGGAGAGATCGGAGGGCTCCATTTTGTGTGCAGGTGGCAGCCAGACTTGGACAGTGGTTGTACCCTGATCGCCCACTCCTCAGCCTTCTTCACAGCTCCTAGTCCACTGTGACACCGGGCAAGAACCATGTCTTGCTTTAGCTGGTTTTATATATATATATATATATACACATTTTGTTGTTGTTTGTTGTGGATTTCTACCACCGTAGTTGTGGGAATCACGTAGTTCCTTACTGTTTTGAGAACCTCACACACACAACTAGCAGTGTGGCCCACCCAAGCCAGCTCGCCGCATGGCTAGGGACAAAGTATGGACCATGTCGGGCGGCCAGGCCTGCTGCCCCCACGCGCCGGTTCCGAGGGGACAGTGGCTGGGCTGCGGGGAGGCCAAGTTCTGTGTCTGACGGTTGATGCGTTCATAAATTTACCAATCGACTCAGCAGCAAAATCAGTGAGACGGTCTCCAAAGGAAGCCTAGCACGGCACAGGAGAGCGGAGCAATGCGGATGAAAGCTGAGCAAGACAAAGCAAAGCCCTGCTATGGAAAAGACCTAGCGGCATAGGGAAAAGCAATGACATCCAGCGCCTGGAAAAGCAAAGCGCGGCCTCTAAAAACACATCAGATAGGTCCAAAAGGAAAACAAAAGAATGCAATGAACACTTAAAAAAAAAAAAAAAAAAAAAAAAAAAAGCAAAACATGTCCAGAAAAGGCAAAACTTAGCAAGGCAAAGCAGAGCAAGGGAACGTAGCACAAGGAAAAGCAAAGCATTGCCAGGAAAGAAACAGCAAAAGAATCTGAGGCAAAGCAAAGCAAAGCCGGGGCAAGAACAGCAGAGGAAAGGAGGTATGGAAAAGCAAAACTGTGCCAGCAAGAGCAAAGCAAAGCGGAGCAAGGCAAAACAAAGAGGAGCAAAGCGAACGTAGCGAGCTGGCGGCCAGCCCTCCTTTGGGTTCCAAGTGCCTGTTGGGGGGAGACCGGAGGGCTCTCATGTTGTGTGCAGGTGGCAGCCGGACTTGGACAGTGGCTGTACCCTGATCGCCCTCTCCCCAGCCTCCTTCACATCTCCTGGTCCACCGTGACGTTGGGCAAGAACCATGTCTTGCTTTATCTGTTTATTTCTTTATTGTTGCCTTTCTTCCAGCGTAGTTGTGGGAATCATGTTGTTACTTACAGAAAAGACCGTGCTGGGTGTGCAGGCCTGCTGCCCCCTCGTGCCAGTTCCGAGGGAACGGTCGCTGGGCTGCGGGGAGGCCAAGTTCTGTGTCTGACGGTTTATGCGTTCGTAATTATAGCGATCGACTCGGCATCAAAGCCCGCGGGACGGTCTCCGAGAGAAGCCTAGCACGGCACAGGAGAGCAGAGCAATGCGGTTGAAAGCCGAGCAAGGCAAGGCAGAGCCCTGCTAGGGAAAGGACGGCGGGGTTGGTTCCCGGCCGGCAGGTGTTCCCCGCCTCGGGGCGCCGCGGGCGCCTCGTCTAAGCGCTGCGGACAGCAGCCGCCAGGTCTACCCGGGCGCGGTCGCCATGTTTGCTTAGCCGGCGGCGACCTGTAGGGGTCGCTGCAGGTCCGGCCGCGAGAACGGCGTCGGGGTCTGCCCGGCAGCGACGGGAGCGCGGGCGCGAGCGCGTTTGCGAGGGCTCCCGTCCGCGGGTCGGTCGAGCGGTTCCCGAGCGGGTCCGATGGCGCGGAAAGCGTCGGAAATTCCCGGAAAGGTGCGAAAAGTGCCGGAAGGGCCCGTGGGAAAAGCGAAGGAAGGCGGGCCGGCGCTGTCGGTTCCCGGCCGGCGGGTCTCCCCGTGTCCCCCTGAGGTTGCCAGGTCTACCGTGTGCCCCCCGTTGCCGCCACGTCTCCCCGTGTCGTCCTGCGGCCGCCAGGTGTCCCGGTGCCCTCCTGCGGCCGCCAGGTCTCCCCGCGTCCCGCCGAGGTTGCCAGGTCTACCGCATCCCCCCGTCGCCTCGTCTGCCGATCCTGCCGCGGCCGCCTGGTGTCCCCGCGTCGTCCCGCGGCCGCCTGGTCTCCCCGTAGCTTCCTGCGGCCGCCAGGTCTACCCGGGCGCGGTCGCCATGTTTGCTTAGCCGGCGGCGACCTGTAGGGGTCGCTGCAGGTCCGGCCGCGAGAACGGCGTCGGGGTCTGCCCGGCAGCGACGGGAGCGCGCGCGCGCGCGCGTTTGCGAAGGCGCACGTCCGCGGGTCGGTCGAGCGGTTCCCGAGCGGGTCCGATGGCGCGGAAAGCGTCGGAAATTCCCGGAAAGGTGCGAAAAAGCCCGAAAAGGCTGGAAAAGTGCCGGAAGGGCCCGTGGGAAAAGCGAAGGAAGGCGGGCCGGCGCCGTCGGTTCCCGGCCGGGGGGTCCCCCTGAGGTTGCCAGGTCTACCCGCGCGGAGGAAATAGCCGCCGGTCGGGCGGAGGGAACGGCGGCCAGGTCTACCGCGTGTCCGACGGGACTTGGAAGGCCGCCGTGGGGCTGGAGGTAGACTAGCAGGTCGTGCCACGGCTCGGAAGGGGTGGTAGGCGTCGCTGTTTCTCTGTGCCTCCAGTTAGGTCGAGGTAAAAGTCGGTTGCGCTCGGCTGCCTCGCCGCGGTAGGCTGGAAAAGGACGTGCGGCGCTTGTGAGGCGATGACTTTTCTGTCCGTCTATAGGAGAGAGTGAGGACTCTGCTCCGCCAGCGGTGCCGAGCGAGCGCTTGGGGCTTGGAGAGCCGGCGCGCGAGAAGGGGGCGCGCGGCGTCGGCGGTGGCGTCGGCTCGGGCGTGGGTTGTGCGGAGCGGTAGCCGCCAGCGGTTTGCCGAGCCAGCTACCCTCCCCGCCGGCGAGCGAGGAGCGGTCTCGCGCGTGCGAGTCGCCGGAGAAGCAGCAGCGAGCCGCGAGCTCAGAGCTGTGGAGAGAGGGAGCGGCCAGAAGCCGGCGGGCGGTCCGCCGGCGGCCGAAGGCGTCCGTCCGGGGGCGTCCCCGGCTGCTCGCGTGGGTCCCGGAGGCTCGGAAGGCGAAGGAGGGGGGACCCTGCGGATTGGCACGGCCGAGGCGGCGGCGCCTCCGGCTCCCGACGATGCACCTCACGTCACCCGCACGCAGGAGCCCGTCGAGGCGTTCCTCGGGCACGTCGGAGAGGCTT
>NW_028136952.1:0-28000 GCF_965140915.1 Aythya marila | reverse complement strand
GGTGAGTAACGAAAAGTATGATCAGGACTAGACGGGCCCTGCCGCTGGCCAGGCAGAGGAAAGGGACAAATGGTTTACTGGACTGTGTGTATTTGATGGCCTGGCACGTCAGACCTACAGGAGTATAAGGCCCTAGTGGACATTTTTGCTCAGTGCACCCTAACGCCATCAAGCTATAAATAGGCAGAACCCATCTGTATGTCTGGAGTGACAGGGACATCCCAGCAGTTAACTGTATTGGAGGCCAAAGTGAGTCTAACTGAGAAGGAGTGGCAAAAGCACCCTGTTGTGACTGGCCTGGAGGTTGTGCATCCTTGCATAGACTTCCTCAGGAGAGGACCCAAAAGGTTATTGGTGTTTTTTTGGCAGCTGTCTACCTTGCCTGGTCTCTCGGAGGAACCTTCTGTTGTGGGGTCTCATTGGGCCCAGCCCAATCAAAGCTTTTACATGCTGTAGAAGGGGATAAAGTCCCTGTAGTGCACATAAAGAACATAATGGGGAAGACAGTCTGGGTTATTCCTGCCTCAGGCAAAGGCAATGTCATTGTCATCCCCCCACGGAATTGCTTTTGCTCAGGGACCTGGGTGCACTTGGTGGATAACGCCAAAGGAAAAGAAAGTCCAATGTGTTCCTCAAGGGGATTTGATGTTGGGTGAGAATAGCCCATTATTTGAATTGTATGATGTTAATTGCTATATAACACTGTATATCATCATTACTATGGTTACTGTATGCTATATTAACAATATTTGAGTTACCCAGATTAATGAAGAGTGGATTTTGATGAAACTGATCAAAGTGCAGTGGTGATAGAACCAGACAAGTGCAGCAGTGATGGAACCAGAACTGGCTTCAGCAGGCAACAATCTTATACCGCACACCATATCTTCTGCCCTGGAGGACTATTATGATACATGGAGTCCAAAGTCATGGACTAATGAACAAAAAGGACATTTTAGAGTGATGGCCCATACACTAAGTGAATTATATCTCTGTGTGTATGTATCCCCCCCAAAAAAAAAAGAAAAGGTGGTGGTGATTAATTGGTATATATTGGAAAGTGTGAGACCTGAGCATGACATAGATGGTATGGAATAAGGTGTGGAAGGTGTGGATTTTCTCTTGCTTTAGGTCAGGATTTCCTTCCTTGTAGATGGTATGGTGTTGTGTTTTGGATTTAGGATGAGAATGGATGATGGGGATGGATGAGGACCTGACACAGAGCTTATAGGTTAAAGGATTAAAGGGAGGACAGGGACAGGTGACATTATAATGGGGGTCTACTACACCTTCCACAAATTAGTATAGAGTCATGGTTTAACCCAGCAGACAACTAAGCACCACACAGCCACTTGCTCACTTCCCCCCACCCCCAAGCGGGGAGAGAATAAAAAAAAAAAAAAAAAGAAAAGTAAAAGCTCATGGGTTGAGATAAAGACAGTTTAATAGGACAGAAAAGGAAGGGAAAATAATAATAATAATAGTAAAGGTATATACAAAGTAGGCGATGTACAATTCAATTGCTCACCACCTGCTGACCCATGACCAGCCTGTCCCCAAGCAGTGCCCTGCCCAACCCTCCCCACCCTCACCTCTGGTCAGCCATCTCTTATTTATTGTTCAGCTTGGCATCATATGATATGGAATATCCCTCTGTCCAGTTTGGGTCAGTTGTCCTGGTTCGCTCTTTCTGGCTTCTTGTGCACCCCCACCCTCCTTGCTGGCAGGGTGGTATGGGAAGCTGAAAAAGCCTTGTCTTACTGTAAGCACTTCTCTGCAACAACTAAAACATCAGTGTGTTATCAACATTATTCTCATCCTAAATCCAAAACACAGCACCATACCAGCAACTAGGAAGAAAATTAACTCTATCCCAGCTGAAACTAGGGCAATAATACTGACCACTTTTCTGTTTCAGCAATTTTTAGGGTCAGTTGGATTGCTTTGACTTCCGCAAACTGACTTGCCTTCTTCTTCAGCGGCTTCCATGACTCGTCATGTGGAACTCCACAGAGCAGCTTTTCACTTTCAATGTTTTCCTGCAACACGACAGGATCCATCATTGAACAAAAAGAATGCTTTTCATCTTCACAGAATCACAGAATTGTCTAGCTTGGAAGAGACCTCAAGATCATCGAGTCCAACCTCTGACCTAATACTAACAGGTCCTCCACTAAACCATATCGCTAAGTTCAACATCTAAATATCTTTTAAAGACCTCCAGGGATCTTCTGATAGTTCATTACATGGTGGTGCCTCCTGGGCACAAATTAACTCCTCAGGTGATACTGCCAAATGTCTGCCTTCTATCCAGTCCATGATCTCTTCCAGGATTCATAGGTAGTTGAGTTTCCCCATTTGAGCTGCCTTTTAATTAATGCTACCCACTTACTATGCGTAGCGTCAGTTGTGTCAAGGGAATTCTCCTTCTGAACATCGAGGACTGCCAAACTAATGAAGAGGACATTAAACTTAAGTTGCCTGTCAAGGGGAACCTCAACTCCTATCAGTTTGATGCCAGTGCCAGCAATTGATGCCCAGAGCTTGGAGAAGGATCACGGGTCAGTGGGAGAGCACCTGAAGAGTAGCACAAAGGAATACCAGCCACTCCAGCCAGTAAGTCAGTGTCATCAGGGGCCCAACTCAAATGCCTCTATGCAAATGCACATAGTATGCAGAATAAACATGAGAAGTCAGACATATATGCATACCTCCAGGGCTGTGATCTTATTGGTATCACAGAGATGTAGTGGGATGGCTCCCATGGATGGAGTGTAGGAATGGAATGAAATAGGCTCTTTAGGAAAGACAGGAAGGGGAGATGAGGAGGGGGTGTTGCCCTCTATGTCAATGACCAGCTGGAGTGCATGGAGATCTGCCTGGGGATGGATGAGGAGCTGACAGAGAGCTTATGGGTCAGGATTAAAGGGAGGACAGAGATGGGTGACATTATAGTGGGGGTCTGCTACAGGCCACCAGACCAGGAAGACTGAGAGGATGAGGCCCTCTATAGACAGATAGAAGCAGCCTCACATTCACAAGCCCTGGTCCTCATGGGGGACTTCAACCACCCCAATATCTGTTGGAGGGACAGCACAGCAAGGCATAGGCAATCCAGGAGGTTCCTGGGATGCGACTGAGAACTTCCTTCTCCAGGTGATAGAGGAGCCTATGAGGAGAGGTGCTATGCTGGCCCTCATTCTCACCAACAAGGAGGGGCTGGTGGAGAATGTGAAGCTCAAGGGCAGCCTTGGATGCAGTAACCATGAAATGATGCTGTTTTGAATCCAGAGGGCAGCGAGGAGGGAGCACAGCAAGCTCACAACTCTAGACTTCCAGAGAGCAGACTTTGACCTCTTCAGGGATCTGCTTGGTAGAGTTCCATGAGACAAAGCCCTGGAGGGAAGAGGGGCCCAAGAAAGCTGGTTAATATTCAAGGATTACCTTCTCCAAGCTCAGGAGTAATGTATCCCAAGAAAGAGGAAGTTGGAAAAAAACACCAGGAGTCCTTCATGGATGATCAACAAGGAGTTCCTGGGCAAATTCAAACACATACACACACACACACAAAAAAAAAAAAAAAAAAAGCCTACAGACAGTGGAATAAAGGACAGATACCCTGCGGGGAATACAGAGATGTTGTCTGAACAGCCAGGAATCAGGTTAAGAAAGCTAAAGCCCTGACAGAACTGAATCTGTCCAGGGACATCAAGGGCAATAAGAAAGGCTTCTATAGGTACACTGGTGATAAAAGGAAGACTAGGGAAATTGTGGGCCCTCTCTGAAAGGAAACGGGAGACCTGGTTACTCGGGATATGGAGAAGACTCAGGTACTCAATGACTATTTTGCCTCAGTCTTCACCGACAAGAGCTCCAGACACATAGACCAGGCCCAAGAAGGCAAAGGCAGGGACTGGGAGAATGATGAACTGCCCACTGTAGAAGATCAGGTTTGAGACCATCTAAGGAACCTGAAGGTGCACAGATCCATGGGACTTGATGAGATACATCCATGGATCCTGAAGGAACTGGCAGATGTAGTTGCTAAGCCACTATCCATCATATTTGAGAAATTGTGGCAGTCTGGTGAAGTTCCCACTGACTAGAAAAGGGGAAACATAACCCCCATTTTTAAAAAGGGAAAAAAGGAAGACCCAGGGAGCTACAGGCCAGTCAGTCTCACCTCTGTGCCTGGCAAGATCATGGAGCAGATCCTCCCGGAAACTATGCTTAGGCATACAGAGAACAAAAAGCTGATTGCTGACAGCCAACATGGCTTTACTAAGGGCAGATAATGCCTGACAAATCTGGTGGCCTTCAATGATGTGGTTAAAGCATTGGTGGATAAGGGAAGAGCAACTGACATCATCTACCCGGAGTTGTGAAAAGCATTTGACATTGTCCCCATGATATCCTTGTCTCCAAATTGGAGAGAAATGGATTTGACAGATGGACCACTTGGTGGATAAGGAATTGACTGAATGGTCATACTCAAAGAATTGCAGTCAACATCCAAGGGGAGATCAGTGACGAGTGGTGTTCCTCAGGGGTGAGTACTGGGACTGGCACTGTTTAACATCTTTGTCAGCAATATGTACAGTGAGATTGTGTGCCCTCAGCAAGTATGCCGATGACACCAAACTGTGTGGTGAGGTTGACACGCTGGAGGGAAGGGATGCCATCCAGAGGGACTTTGACGGGCCTTAGAGTTGGGCCTGTGTGAACCTCATGAAGTTCAACAAGGCCAAGTGCAAGGTCCTGAACCTGATCAGGACAATACCAAGCACAAATACAGGCTGGACAGAATATGGACAGAGACCATCCCTGAGGAGAAGGACTTGGGGGTGTTGGTTGACGAGAATCTGAATATGAGCTGGCAATGTGCATTTGCAGTCCAGAAAGCCAACCATATCCTGGGCTGCATCAAAAGAAGCATGGCCAGCAGATTGAGGGAGGTGATTCTTCACCTTGAGGGGGAAACAAGCTGCTAGTATCTTAGGAACTTGGGTAGCTGTTGTTTGATATTAGTAGAGTAAATTTGGTGAAGCTTTAGGCTGTATTATGAGCTCCAAGTAACCCAAACCTGGTATGTAGTGGTGACTGAACAACAGTGAGTGGCACTGTGTTGGGATCAGGGTGGTGTGGATGGGGGGAGGGGTGATGTGCTGACCAAGGACAGTGCAGGTTCAGAACCATATCCAGGATATAACAGAAAACATCCTGCACCACAACAAAGAACCTCCAATCTGTAGGAACATAATGTATATTTGTAAAGAACTGATTGGACTATAGCAGACAAAATGAAGATTGTAGGGGTATAAGAACCCAGGGAAAGCCTCAAGCAGAGTCCCTCCTTGGAGGCACCCAGCTACAGCTGATATATGGGTACCATTATATTATTGCTGCTTTAAATAAGAGTCAACTCTTGTGAGAAAACTTTAGGCCATTATGAGGTTTCCCCTCAGTCTCCTCTTCTCTAGGCTGAACAAACTAAAGTGACTTCATGGGGGTTGGACCCGATGATCTCTTCAGGTCCTTTCCAACCCCTACAATTCTGTGACTCTGTGTGATTTCCACTGCTCCTCATACATCTTCCCTTCCAAACCCTTCACCATCTCTGTAGCCCTCCTTTGGATGCTCTCTAATAGTTTTATGTCCTTCTTATACTGTGGTGCCCAAAACTGCACACAGTACTCAAGGTGAGGCCACACCAGTGCAGAGTAGAGTGGGAAAATCACTTCCCTCGATTGGCAAGCAATGCTGTGTTTGATGCACCCCAGGATATGGTTGCCCCTCCTGGCTGCCAGAGCACACTGTTGACTCATGTTCAACTTGTCATCAACCAAAACCCCCAGATCCTATTCTATGGGGCTGATCTCCAGCCTTTCATCTCCCAGTCTTCACAAATATCCAGGGTTGCCCCTTCCCAGGTACAGAATCCGTCACTTGCTCTTGTTAAACTTCATATTGCTGGTGATTGCCCAGCTCTATTCGTCTAGATTCTAGATCTCTCTGCAAGGACTCACCACCCTCAAGGGAGTCAACAGCTCCTCCCAATTTGGTATCATCCGCAAATGTACTCAAAACACCACCTAGTCCTGCATCCAAGTCATTTATTAAAACATCAAAGAGAACTGTCCCTAAAATGGAGTCCTGGGGAATCCCACTAGTGACTGGCTACCAGCCTGATGTAACCCCATTTGCTATAACCCTTTGAGCCCAACCCATTACCCAATTGTTCACCCATCATATTATGTATTTGTATAGCTGTGTGCTAGACATTTTGTCCAGAATGTTACTATGAGAAAGAGTATCAAAAGCTTTGCTGAAATCCAGAAAGATTACATCAACTGGCTTACCGTGGTCAACTAGGTGGATGACCTTGTCATAAAAGGAAATTAAGTTTTTAAGCAGGACCTTCCCCTCGTGAGCCCATGTTGGCTGTTACCAATGTATGTGTTGTCCTTCAGGTTTTTTTCAATGACACACAGAATAATTTTATCCATAATTTTACTAGGCACTGAAGTGAGACTGACAGGCCTGTAATTACCAGGGTCTTCTTTCTTGCCCTTCTTGAAAACTGGAACAGCATTTGCCAGCTTCCAGTTGTTATAAATGGCTCAGGATTCAAATTAGGATTAAATAAAAAAAATAGGATGTATTGAAAGAATATAAAGGAATAGAGGTAAGCAAACAGCGCTGGGTGCACCGGGAGTCTCCGCTCCACCAGGACGCACACCAGTTACATCAAGCAGCTGATTTTTATGCTCCTAGACTAATACATATTCATTACTACTTCTAAAAAAAAATAGATTATTATAATTAGCTTCCGGGGTGCAGTCCCTCCTACTGGAGCATGCGCATCAGTCTCCTCTGGGGGTCTCTAGGAGTCTTTCATGCTGAAGGCTCGTAGTCTTCCTCTCCCCTTTGTACTCATTCGGCACCATACCAAGTTTATAGAACATTTTCTGCAGGTCTTGTCTCCCAGCCGTCCTTCAGCTTCTTTTTCCTTCCTCTTAATCTCTCGGCCCCCTAGCCAGATACCAAAGATCCGCATAGTATCCCATAACAGTCACTAGTTGTTATCAGTTGTTCTGAAACTCCCAGACATCAAACACAAACAGCTTTCTTATTGACGCTCCACGAGTAATTAAAACATTCTTCCCCAGCCATTCACAGACACATCTATAGCAGAGTTAAGTTAATCTCGAAGAAGACAGGAAAAAAAAAAGGCTGTAACTGTTAGAAATAGAAGTCCGGATTAACAAAAGCAAACAGGTTCATAAATTTAAGGAGTATTTTCTGAAGACTTGATAAATTGACTAGAATGAGGGGGAGACTGGGACACACTGCATCTGTGGTTCAAGAATTAAATTGCCAGTGCAGGGCCCAGAGGCAGACAGGATTCAAACAGAATTGTTCTTTATGGACACGAATTGTTAAAACATTCCTCAAAATCCCTTATCTTCTTTTTAATATCAACAATTTGTGTCTCTTTTGTTATTAATAATTGGATTTCATCAGTTTGTTCTTGGAGGGTCCAATTCTTAAGCATCATAATTGACATATTCCCTTCCTTTTTTAATGAAGTTATTACAAATGTACTATTTATCACCCGGTGTATTAATAATGTAGGGCAAGGTATCATACAAGGTATATACAATAACATAATTACACCACATGACAATAAAAATAACACTCTTTTAACCCATGGTCCACCAGGCAGCCATGAAAATAAATCCCATTCCATATCCTTCCAGGTTCGTGTTTGCTCGCTCACCTCCCCCCCTCCTTCTCTGGGATGGGAGAGAGAAATGGGAAAGTGAGTTGAGTTGAGTGAAATGGAACTGTGAGTTGAGATAAAAACAAGAAAATAATAATAATAATAATAATGATGATGATGATGATGATGATAATATTACTACTAGTAATAATGTGTACGAAACAAGTGATGCACAGTGCAATTGCTCACCACCTGCTGTCCGATGCCCAACCTAACCCCGAGCAGTCCGGCCCTCCTCCCAGCCTGCCTGCTGGCAGGACAGTGAGAAGCTGAATTTGGCTTGGTCCTTGGCTTGGTGTAAGCACTGCTCTGTAACAATTAAAAACAATTAAAACATCAGCATATTATTAACATTCTTCTCATCCTAAACCAGAACATAACATTCTATCAGCTACTAGGAAGAAACACCCTTTTTATCAATCTTTAAACAGCAATTACTAAAGCTAAATTTTCCACAGACTTCTTCTTCTTGTGCTAGTAATTAATCCAAAGCTAGGCAATTTTGATACAAAGCAGTTCTCATCTTTATAACTCATTTAGATCAGTTCTCATCATTTATCACTATTTCTATTACAGCTAATAACCTAATTATTCTATTAAGTATATATACTGAGGTCCTATAGCCCCAGGATCTGTCTTCTGCCCACGTAGCTGGATCATAATAGGCAAATGTCTTCAGGGTCACTTCAGGCTTGTGTTACCGTTCGGCCTGTCAGGGTGATCCAGCTCCTGGAAAATGAATCACAATTTTATATAGGTTTAAAAAGGTTCTTATGTTATTTTCTTGGGACAAACTGACCTTAGTGTGGGAGAAGTCCGGTCAAGGCCCTCTCACTCGGCAGTCAATACCCATAGGGGTTGCCTCCCTTGGTAGACCATACACACCACAGTGGAGGGTCCTGCCCCGGTCTTGCCTTCTCCCTTTCCTCCCTTCAGGCTTGTCCCCTTTATTTAGCATCCTTAATTCATGAAGAGCCTTGTTGCCAGAATATTAGTTCTTCCTTAGCTTGAGTTTCAGTTTCCCAGGAGCGGACTCAACCCTCCAAGTTTCAGTAGTTACTGGTCCTTTTATTCTGGATGCGTGGGTCCCTTTCTGCAGTTCTCACAGTTGTTTCAGTAGTCAGTAAAACAAGGTACAGTCCCTCACATCGGAGGTTCAGTGATTCTTTCCTCTCGTGGATGCTTGTTGAAACACTTTCTTTTTTTATCTTCTGACAAGGCCCTTTCCAGGTTCCTGTAGCAGGATTCATCTGATAGCCACGGCTACATTCACATTTGTAGCCACCTTTCAGGTTGATACAGATTTGACTACAGATACCAGGGTTTTGGCATTCATCAATATCTCCACAGTTTCTCTTGTCTACAAACTCAAACTCAGCTGGACAGTCACATTCATTTATGTTGCATTCCTTCAGGGGCTCATCACCCCAGTCCTTGCAGTCTCTCTGCTGGTTACACACTTTATTGATATCTATGCATTCTCCACTTCTGCACTTGAATTTGCCAGGTCCCAGGCACTGAATAACATTGTTACAGTTTGCTTCATCAGTGCCATCCAGACAGTCTCTCACACCACTGCACTGCCTTCTCCTATGGACACAGTTCCCATCTTCACATCTGAACTGGTCTGGCCTGCAGGTCCAGGAAGGGCAGTTAATTTCATCACTTCCATCCTTACAATAAGGATCTCTGTCACATCGCCACAATTCTCTTCATCTTCTCCACTGTCACAGTCTTTTTCACGATCACATTTCCATGACACTGTTCTCATATGACACAGCTCAGCACTTTCATCAGACCCATCTTCACAATCCGGATCCCCATCACACTGCCATCTGTTTGGCACACACTGACCGCTGTTGCACACAAAGTCAGATTAAGCACACATCTTCTTCACACATCTTCTTCACACAAGCACTCTTGTCACTACCATCTGAGCAGTCTTCACATTTTGCTCTAGCACCGTTGGCAGCAGTGCACAGGCCGGCGAGGGCGAGCAGCAGGCAGAGTGCCCCGCACCGTCACCTGTGTCACTTATACTACTCCTATTACCCATGCTGTTAGTGTCAGTGGCATCCTCCTTGTACCGTTTCTGTCTTTGTCTCCCCCCTTTTCTTTTTGCCACAGGCCATTCACCACAAATGGATAAGACACATGATTACTAGTTAGAAAAGAGAGTGTAACGTCTGCTATACGGCTGCAGGCAGTGCCGGCTGCAACCTTAGGTTTGTGAAAGAGCCTGCCAGTGGTCATTTGGCCATTCTGTCCGGTCTATTCTGTGTCTCTCAGAGCCGTCCGTGGCTCTGCAGCGTCTCTCAGGGCTCTCTCCGTCCAGCGGTAGTTCCCTCCGTAGTGTCTCGGGTCTCCCGGCGCCACTCCAGGCTCTCGGCCTGTTCAGGTCTCAGCGAGTCCAGGTCTCGGCCTGTGCGGGCCTCATATGTTGCAGGAAGCACAGCCGAAAGCACCAGTAGAGTCAGATCATGCTCCTGCCTTTTTCTTGTCACAGTCAAAACATTTAAGAGCAAAAATAGGATCACAAGATACATCACCAGGCCCATATATTAGGCACCACCACTCAAAACTTGGATAAAACAGCACTTCTTCTCAGTCTGTCATGCACTTTGTTTGTCTCTGCCCACTCTCCTTGAGGAGAGTACAGAACCACGGATCGGAACTCTGCACTCGCTTTGCATCTCACTCACACAGCACAATCACACACAGAGGCCTCCAGCACATCTCATTCATACCACAGGAATAGAATGATAACCAACCAAACAAGTATTGTCTCTGACTGTGTTCTTCGTGAAGTGACTTGTAACACTTTGTTTCAAACCCTTACATTTACACAAATACTTTCAACACAAAATACATACAATATGCAAATATTACAATATACAAAATGTCAACACAAAATACATACAGTCAACTCGGACCTCCCCAGATTCCCAAAACCATTGAGAAGTAATTGAGAGATGTCTCATGATGACATCAGCCAGCTCGCCGAGTACCCTGGGATTCATCCCATCAGGCCCCATAGACTTAGATGCATCCAGGTGGAGCAACAAATCCTGCACAAGTTCAGGGTTGGCTGGGAATTTATCATTCCCATAGTCATGGTCCTCCAACTCAGGGCACCTGGGGTCCCAGAGCCCATCACTGGTGTTGAAGACAGAGGCAAAGAAGGCATTAAACATCTCTGCTTTGTTTAAATCCCTATTTGTGAGTTGAGCAACCTCATCAATTAATGGACCAATGTTATCTCTGGTCCTCCCTTTGCTGTTAACATACTAAAAAGAACTTCTTGTGTCCCCCACACAGTTGAAGCACTGTCCAGCTTCAACTCCAATTGAGTTTTGGCTGCATGAATTTTCTCCCTACAAAGACGAACAGCATCTCTTTAGTCCTCCCATGTCTCCTGACCTCTCTTGCAGTGCCCATACACTTTATTTTTCCACCTAAGCTCTAGAAGATCCCTGCTCTGCCAAGCTGACCTTCTGCCCTGCCTGCTTGACGTCTGACATTTTGGTATTGACTGTTCCTCTGCTCTTAAGAGGTGGTACTTATAAAGTGGCCAGCACAGATGGTCACACAATGTCTTCAAAAGCACTTTCCCAGGGGACCTTACTAACTAGCTCCCTGAGCATCGTGAAGTCTGTTTTCCCCATATCCAGGGTCAAAGTTTTGCTGGGAGCTTTCCTCCTATCACCACAGATTTGAAATTTGACTGCTTCATGGTCACTGTGGCCAAGATGGCCACCAATCACCACTTCACCCATGAGACCCTCTCTGCTCAACAAGAAACAGAATGAGGATCTAGGAGGGCACCTTTCCTAGTCAGCTCTGTGAGATATGTTCATCTGATTCGTGTCAGTATGGAACAATGCTAGGGCCGCATGGTATGATGAATGTGACCTTTTGTCTTACATACCCTTGTATAACCACAAGTCTAAGAAAAACAGAGTGGTTAATGTATATAGTTCTTGTATCTTGCAAAGGAACGTTTTAGCAATTTGTGTCAATAGAGAGCAGTTCTGTCTGTCTCTGGGTCCTGCACTGGCAATTTAATTCTTCCACAGATGTGGTTTCTTCCCTTTCCTCCCAGTGTCCCAGTCTCCCCCTCATTATAGTCAATTTATCAAATCTTCAGAAATATTCCTCAAATCCATGAGCCTATTTGCTTTTGTTACTGATTCCGAACTCTTATTCCTAACAGTTACAGCTTTTTGCCTTCTTTGTGGTTGATTTAGCACTGCTATAGATGTGACTGGAGTGTCTCTGTGAATGGCCTGTGAGGAATGTTTTAACAACACGTGAAGTGTCCATAGAGAGCTATTTGTATTTGTATGTTCTTTCTTTGAAGTCTCTGATGTCTGGGGGTTTCAGAACAACTGCTAACAACTAGTAACTGTTATGGCTTCTGAATGGGACACTATACAAGCCCCTGATATCTGGCCAGGTGGCCAGGAGATTAAGGAGAAGAAAGAAGCTGAAGGACGGCTAGAAGACAAAACTTACAGGGAACGCTGTGTAAGCTTTTGACATGCTGCCAAGGAGTACAAAGGGGAAGGACAAGAAAAAAACCTGAGAGGAAGACTATGAGCCTTCAGCATGAAAGACCCCCAGAGACCCCCAGAGGGACCACCGGAGACTGATACGCATGCTCCAGTAGGAGGGTTTGGATTCCAGAAACTAATTATAATAACCTGGTTTTTTTTAGAAGTAGTAACGAATATGTATCAGCCTAGGAGCATAAAAATCAGCTGCTTGATGTAACTGGTGTGTGTCCTGGTGGAGCAGAGACTCCCGGCGCACCCAGCGCTGTTTGCTTACCTCTATTCTTTTAATAAATTGTAAACTTTGATTATAGTCCTATTTTGAAGACTGAGACATTTATTACAGCTCCTTAGTACATGTACCAAGAATTTATCATCAACATGCTTTAGGAATCTCCTGGACCTGTTTGTATCAGCTGTGTGGTATTTCTAGTTCACCTCAGGGAAGGTCACCCATAAGAACAAGTGCAGCTGATCTAGAGGTATATCTTAGTTGCTTAAATAATTAATTGGTGTCATCATCCTGGCTGGGTGGCCTGTAGTAGATTCCCACAGTGACATCCCATCCCCTTTATTTGCTTTTCCCTTAATCCTTACGCAGAGGATCTCAACCATGTCATCACCAGCTGCAAGCTCTGTACAATTCAGCCTGTCCATTACATACAGTGCCATCCCCCTGCCTTCCTGCACTGCCTCTCCCTTCTGAAGAGCTTATAACTGTCCTTTGTGACACACACGTCATGGGACTCTTCCCATTAAGTTTTGCTTATGCCAATGATGTCACAGCTGGGAGACTGAGCCAAGGCTTCTAGCTCCTCTTCCTTGTGTACATTGGTGTAGAAATATTTCAGCTGTGATCCAGTGTACCCAGCACCTCATGGAACAGACTGAAGGACCTTGCTAGCATGCAGGCGTTCAAGAGCTTCCCCCGATCCAGGGCAGTCTGGAACAGTTCCTGGCAAATGGTAGGGCTGTGCTTCCACCCCTAGGGCAGTCGATTCCAGGTATATTGGACACCTCTCCAAGTAAAAGCAAACTGAGTCTGGCACACTGCGGCCAAAGGGATGGAGAAAAATGCATTAGTAATACCAACTGTGGCATACCACTAGGCTGTTGGGGGGAGTTATTTCCCCCCTCTCTCTGCTCTCATGAGACCCAATCTGGAGTAGTGCATTCATGTCTGTGGTCCCCAAGCACAAGGACACAGAAGTAATAGAACTAGTCCAGAGAAGGGTCAAAAAACAGTCAAGGGGCTAGAGCACCTTCCCTATGAAGAAAGGCTAAGAGAGTTTGGGTTGTTCAGCCTGGAGAAGAGAAGGCTCCAGGGAGACCTTATAGCAGCCTTCAAATACCTAAAGGGAGCCTAAAGGAAAGCTGGGGCAGGACTCTTTGTCAGGGACTGTAGCGATGGTTCAAGCAGTAATGGCTTTACACTAAAAGAGGGTAGATAGATGTTAGGAACAAAATCTTTACCATGAGAGTGGTAAGGCACTGGAACAGGTTGCTTAGAGAAGTTGTGGATGTCACACCCCTTGTGGTGGTTTTACCGTGCTGGGCAGCTAAACACCACAACCGCTCTCTCACTCCCCTTCCTTAGATGAGGAGGGGGAGAAGTAAAGCAAAGAACAACTCACAGGTTGAGATAAGGATAATTTAATTAAAGGGAAATAATAATGATAATTAAAGAAAGATTATTATGAACTAAACAATTTAACTAAAGGAAAATAAAAAGGGAAAGGGGAAAAGGGAGGGGGAAAGGGAAAATAAAAAGAAGGGAGGAAAACAAACAAATAAAACAAATGAAGGCTATATGGAAGTGCAGAGGAAAGAAAATACTCTACTTCCCACAAATGAGCGAGGATTGACCACGTCCTTGAAGCAGGGCCTCAACGCACGTAGCCGGTGTTTGGGAGGAGGACCAACGTTTTCACAATGAGAGCCCACCCCTCCCCTCTTCTTCCTGTTTCCACCTTGTATTGCTGAGTGTGACATCACATGGTATGGAATATCCCTTGGATTGGTTTAGGTCAGCTGCCCTAGTGATGTTTCTCTCCTCACTTTTTGCCCACCCCCTAGGAGGGTTAGAGAGAGGCCCGATGCTGTGCCAGCACTGCTCAGCAGTAGACACAACATTGGTGTGATAACACTGCTGTTCCAGCTACAAGTGCAGAGCACAGCACTGTATGGGCTGCTGCAGGGAAAGTTAACATTCCAGCCAGACCCAGTACAACCTCCACCTCTTATTCCTTAATATTTGTGTCACACTCAGATCCCCATACTTTAGCATACAAGTATTCTCATCATTATTCCTTGTCCTTTAACAGGACAAGGATTTAACAGGACAGGATTAATAGGCAGGTGTATGTTTTCATTCCATAGGTCTTTCTTGGAAAATGTTCATAAGAACTGTTGATGATTAGGTCTTCATCTGCCAAAGTGGCCACTCAGGGCAGGTGGAGTGGGATGTCTGGACACCAGCACCAGCTTAGCTCAAGTCCTTGTTGCACTGCCCAGCTCCTTGCAAAGTTGTCCTGTCGTTGATCCTGCATCATCTTCCTACAACATATAACTTAGATCACAGATTAGTTTTCTCTCAAGGTCAAATCTCCTTGAGGCACACACTTGATATCCCCATTCTTTTACATGACCTACCAGGTATACCCTGGTCCTTGGGCGAAGACAATCCCACGAGTGGGTTTGCCTTTTCCCGAGGCAGGAGCAACCCACACTGCCTTCCCCATCCACCTTCCTACATATACTATGGGGACTTTAGCTCCTTTCACTGTGTGTAGGGGTTTTGTTTCGGCAGGACCAGGACGGCTGTCAGACCCCCTATTGTTAACTAGCCAAGTGGCTTCTGTTAGATTTATGTCCCATTGTTTCCATGTCCCAGCACCTAATGCTCGTATCATAGTCTTTAACAGCCCATTGTACCTCTCAACCTTCCCAGAGGCTTGTGGGTGATAAGGGATGTGGTACACCCACTCAATACCATGCCTCTTGGCCCAGGAGGTAACAAGATTGTTTTGGAAATGACTCCCATTGTCGGACTCAATTCTCTCTGGTGTACCATGACGCCACAGCACTTGTCTTTCCAGGCCCAAGATAGTGTTTCGGGCCGTGGCATGGTTTACAGGGTATGTTTCCAGCCACCCAGTAGTTGCTTCTACCATGGTGAGTATGTACCGTTTGCCTTGGTGGGTTTGTGGGAGTGGTCCGATATAGTCAATTTGCCAGGCCTCACCATATTGAAACCCTAGCCATCTCCCCCTGTTCCAGGGAGATTTTACCTTCATGGCTTTCTTGATTTCAGCACAGGTCTCACACTCATGGGTAACCTGTGTGAAGGCCTCAATGGTCAAGTCCACCCCTCGATCACGAGCCCATCTGTAAGTGGCATCCCTCCCCAGATGTCCTGATGTTTCATGGGCCCATCGAGCTACAAACAGCTCACCCTTACGTTCCCAGTCTAGGTCCACCTGAGCCACTTCAATTTTCGAAGCTCGATCCACTTCTTTGTTGTTCTGATGTTCTTCGGTAGCACGATTCTTAGGCATATGGGCATCTACATGACATACTTTAACATCCAGGTTTTCTACCCGGGCAGCAATATCTTGCCACAGGGTAGCAGCCCAGATAGGTTTACCTCTGCGCTGCCAGTTGCTCTGTTTCCATTGCTGCAGCCACCCCACAGAGCATTTGCCACCATCCATGAGTCAGTGTAGAGATACAGTACTGGCCATTTTTCTCTTTCAGCAATTTCTAGGGCCAGTTGTATAGCTTTCACTTCTGCATACTGACTCGACTCACCTTCCCCTTCCATGGCCTCCACAACTTGTCATGTGGGAGTCCACAAAGCAGCTTTCCACTTCCGATGGCTCCCTACCACACGGCAGGATCCATCATTAAACAACACATACTGCTTTCTGTCCTCTGACAACTCATTGTATGGTGGTGCCTCTTCAGCACGAGTTACTTCTGTCGGTGCTCCGAAATCCCTGCCCTCTGGCCAGTCCATAATCTCTTCCGGGATTCCCGGGCAGTTGGGTTTCCCCATTCGGGCCCGCTGTGTAATTAACGCTACCCATTTACTCCACATAGCGTCGGTTGCATGATGTGTAGTGGGGATTTTCCCTTTGAACATCCAATGTAACACAGGTAGCCGTGGGGCCAAGAGGAGCTGTGCTTCTGTACCCACAACTTCTGAAGCGGCTCGAACACCCTCATACGCTGTTAATATTTCCTTTTCAGTTGAGGTGTAATTGGCTTCTGATCCTCGGTAGCCCCGACTCCAGAAACCCAGAGGTCAGCCTCGAGTTTCTTCTGGGGTTTTCTGCCAGAGGCTCCAGGTGAGCCCATGCTCCCCAGCTGCAGTGTAAAGTATGTTTTGCACAGCTGGTCCGGTACGGACAGGCCCAAGGGCTACTGCATGAGCTATTTCTTGTTTGAGTTGTTCAAAGGCCTGTTGTTGCTCGGGGCCCCACTCGAAAGAGTTCCTCACTGGCCACATAGCCAGTACCAACCCTTGCCATTCGGGGCGGGCCATCTGGTTACAGGATTCTCATGTTGTATCTGGTGTGCATCATGTATATTAGCATTCCTGTGGCTACCAGTGGCTATTCGGTACAGCACGGATGATTCCCTACTTCATGGATATTTCCACATCCAAGGTCAGTACTATTTCCTCCTGAGTTTTCTATCAATGTTGTTTAAAAGGCACCTTTGATAACACAGTATCTTGTAGCCAGGATTACGTGTAGGGAACTCAACTTCAGAATCTGTTTCTTCCCGGGACTGAGTATGATCTGTCATTTTTAGAAATCTAGAGAATCCAGACACAGTTGCTGCTGAAAATAGCAATTAGGGACAAGGCCTCTTCAGTCCTTCTAGGCATCTGGGTACAAATCCAACAATTATTTCGAGACAGAACTCAAGAGATGTTCTGGATTAATTGGAAATGCTGATTTTTCCCTCCATCCTATCACTAATCCATTGAGAACAGGTATTAGTAAAATAAACTTAAAATACATCATTTCTATGTGTATATACACACCCCTCTAATAATTAAGAAATAATAATTAAGATAAACAATAAAAATCACAAACTAATACGGATTCTTCCGGAGGGGATTGAATACCCTCCTTTCTTTTTCTCCCATTTCCAGAGAGTGTTCCCTAGAAACACTCCAATTCTGTGTAATTCACAGAATCACAGAATCACAGAATTGTCTAGGTTGGAAGAGACCTCAAGATCATCGAGTCCAACCTCTGACCTAACACTAACAAGTCCTCCACTAAACCATATCGCTAAGTTCAACATCTGAATGTCTTTTAAAGACCTCCAGGGACGGTGACTCCACCACTTCCCTGGGCAGCCCATTCCAATGCCTAACAACCCTCTCAGTAAAGTTCTTCCTAATATCCAACCTAAAACTCCCCTGGCGCAACTTAAGCCCATTCCCCCTCGTCCTGTTACCAGGCACATGGGAGAACAGACCAACCCCCACCTCGCTACAGCCTCCTTTAATGTACTTATAAAGAGCAATAAGGTCGCCCCTGAGCCTCCTTTTCTCGAGGCTGAACAAGCCCAGCTCCCTCAGCCGCTCCTCGTAGGACTTGTTCTCCAGACCCCTCACCAGCTTCGTCGCCCTTCTCTGGACTCTCTTGAGCACCTCAATGTCCTTCTTGTAGCGAGGGGCCCAAAACTGAACACAGTACTCGAGGTGCGGCCTCACCAGAGCCGAGTACAGGGGGACAATCACCTCCCTAGCCCTGCTGGCCACACTGTTTCTGATACAAGCCAGGATGCTGTTGGCCTTCTTGGCCACCTGAGCACACTGCTGGCTCATATTCAGCCGACTATCAAACAATACTCCCAGGTCCTTCTCCGCCTGGCAGCTTTCCAACCATTCCTCTCCCAGCCTGTAGCTCTGCTTGGGGTTATTGCGCCCCAGGTGCAGGACCCGGCACTTGGCCTTGTTGAACTTCATACAGTTGACCTCAGCCCATCGGTGCAGCCTATCCAGATCCTCCTGCAGAGCCTTCCTACCCTCAAGCAGATCAACACACGCACCTAACTTGGTGTTGTCTGCAGACTTACTGAGGGTGCACTCAATCCCCACATCCAGATCATCGATAAAGATATTGAAGAGAACTGGCCCCAGTACCGAGCCCTGGGGAACGCCACTAGTGACTGGCCTCCAACTGGATTTGACTCCATTCACCACGACTCTTTGGGCCCGGCTATCCAGCCGGTTTTTAACCCAACAAAGCATACGCCAGACCAAGCCTTGAGCAGACAGTTTCTTGAGGCGAATGCTGTGGGAAACAGTGTCAAAAGCCTTGCTGAAGTCAAGGTAGACCACATCCACAGCCTTTCCCTCATCCAACAAGCGCGTCACTTTGTCATGGAAGGAGATCAGGTTCGTCAAGCAGGACCTGCTTTTCATAAACCTATGCTGACTGGGCCTGATCACCTGGTTGCCCTGTAAGTGCCACGTGATGACACTCAAGATAATCTGCTCCATGAGTTTCCCTGGCACTGAGGTCAAACTGACAGGCCTATAGTTCCCCAGGTCTGCCCTCCGGCCCTTCTTGTAGATGGGCATGATGCTTGCTAGCCGCCAGTCAACTGGGACCTCCCCTGATAGGACTGCTGATAAATGACGGAAAGTGGCTTGGCCAGCTCTCACTCCTCTCTCTCCCAGATGAGAAACAGCCTTGCAGACACCAAGGTAAGGGAAGAAGGAAGTGGAGGAGGTGCTCTAGGCACCATAACTGAAGCATGTGGGGAGGACCATAGTGGAGCAGGCTGTCCCCCTGAAGCCCATGGTGTACCACAGCGGAGCAGATTTCCATGCTGCAGCCCGTGGATGAGCCCACAGTGGAGCATGTGGATCTGACCTGAGGGAGCCTTCAGCCTGAGCAAAACCCCCCACCGGAGGAGACTCCAGGCCAGACCTGTGGCTCCCCTCGATGGAGTGGAGCCCATGCAGGTGATCTGGTGGGAGCTGCCGCCCATAGGGGACACATTTTGGAGCAGTTTGCTCCTGAAGGACGGACCCTATGGTACAGAACCATATTGGAGCCGTTCTTGAAGAACTCCATATTGTGGTGTTGTGGTTTAACCCAGCTGGCAGTTAAGCACCACTCAGCCATTCGCTCACCCTCCCCCCTCCCTCTCTGGGATGGGGGAGAAAATTAGATAGAAATGAAAGCCTGTGGGTTGAGATAAAGACAGTTTATTAAGACAGAAATGAAATAATAATAATAATAATAATAATAATAATAATAATAATAATAATAATAATATAACGTGTACGAAACAAGAGATGCACAATGCAATTGCTCACCACCCACTGACCAATGCCCAGCCTATCCCCGAGCAGCTTGTCCCCCCACCCCGGCCAGCCCCCCTGTATGAATTGTTCAGCATGACATCAGATGGTATGGAATACCCCTTTGGCCAGTTTGGGTCAGCTGTCCTGGGTCTGTCCCCTCCCAGTGTAGTGGGCCTCAGATCCTCCATATCTCCAACTCCAAAACCCCAAGGGGCGACCTCAAGTTTCCCGGCGCTCTTTCTGCCAGAGGCTTAAGGTGGGGCCATTTTCCCCAGCTGCAGTGTAGAGCACATTCTTTACATCTGGTCCTGTTCGGACTGACTCAAAGGCTACTGCATGAATTATCTCTCATTTAATTTGTTCAAAAGCTTGTCATTGCTCAGGGCCCCATTTGAAATCATTCTTCTTACTGGTTACTTGCTGTCATAAAAATCTCAGTAATTTTCTTCAGACAGGTTAGTGGAATTTTCCACTGCAAAAACACCTTCTATTGCAAAAACACAGCTTTGTTTCTCACAAACTGGCCTTACAATCAAACTATAATTTGGAGTGTGCATTTTCCAAAACCCCATGTCACCTAGGAAAGTTTGTGTTTCTTTTTTGTTAGTTGGTGGAGACATAGCTGTTATGTTGTTGATCATATCCATTTGGATTTGATAACGTCCATCTTGCCATTTTATTGTTGATATGATAGAAGGAAGGGACACCATCCAAAGGGACCTGGACAGGCTTGAGAAGTGGGCCCAAGTGAACCTCATGAGGTTCAACAAGTCCAAGTGCAAGGTGCTGAACCTGGGTCAGGGCAATCCCAGACATGAGTACAGACTGGGAGAACTCACTGAGAGCAGCCCTATGGAGAAGGACTTGGGGTTTCTGGTGGATGGAAGGCTCAACATGAGCCAGGAGTGTGTGCTTGCAGCCCAGAGTGCCAACTGCATCCTTTGTTACATCAAAAGAGGCGTGACCAGCAGGTTGAGGTAGGTGATTATCCCACTCTACTCTAACCCTGTGAGGCCCCACCTGGAGTACTGCGTCCAGGTCTGAAGCCCCCAGCAAAAGAAAAGCCAGGCTGGATGGGGCCTTGGCCAACCTGATCTAGCGGGTGTCATCCCTGCCTATGGCAGGGGGGGTGGAGTTTGATAATCTTAAATGTCCCTTCCAACCTGAGCCATTCTATGGTTCTGTGACTGCCTCCTAAGGGATTCCTTCAACCAGTCTCCTTAACAGGCCAAAGTCTGCCCTCTGGAAGTCCAGGGTGGCAGTTCTGCTAACCCCCCTCCTTACTTTTCCAAGAATTGAAAATTCTATTAATTTGTGATCGCTGTGCCCGAGACGGCCTCCAACTTTCACATCATCCACAAGTCCGTCTCTATTTATGAGCAGAAGGTCCATTGGGGCACCGTTCCTAGTTGGCTCACTCACCAGCTGAGTCAGGAAGTTATCTTCCACACACTCTAGAAACCTCATGGAATCATACATATCTAAGATACCAAAACTAGTAAATCACAATCTTTTTATATAATTCCCCTTAAAAAGGGGAATTGCAGTATTTGCCAAGTAGGAAAAAAGAAAAAAATAAAAAGCTGGCAAACAAATGCATGTTAATTTAAATTTTTCTGGTATTAAAGTCAACAAGGAATTTAAACAAATAATTAAATAATTAGATTTGTGCTGCAATAATAAAAAGAAGAAAGGAACTTTCTAACTTTTCTAACAAAAAACAAATGTAAATGTAGTAAGCATGTCAAAGATGAGCCCCTTGTCATCTTCGTTTTTTAGTGTCATCTTGTGACATATTCTGCCTGATGTACTTCAGGCATCAGGCAACCCCCCCCCCCCCCCCATTAGACACTGTTGCAATAACATGCCCAGAAATTATAGCTGTAAGAAAACTGCATGTCTAAAGTCTATGTAGTTTGGACCCTTAGGCATCATATAACACTAGTCACAGTTACACAGTTAACACATGCTCCCACCACATGCACACATGCTGCATTGTTTAAATGTTAAGGCCATGACAACTTTTGCTTTTTGCTGTGTTTGTGGGTATGTTCAGGGCAATGGCACAAAACAGTCTGAGCTATTAAAAATTCTACTGCACACTTCCTTCTAATTGTGTGAGCGTGACTAACCATGAAATGGGACAGAAAACACACACAGGCTCACAACTCAGTACTGTAAGACAGAAAAAAAGGAAAAAAAAAAGAAAAAAAAAAAAAAAGATTATTTAGACTACTTAAATCCTATGAGCTCTTTTAATAAGAGTGTTTGTGGTTTTTGATTCTTTGTTTAAGCTTTTAAGTATTAAGCCTGATCCTGCTCCTTACACCTGCTTGGAGTTAAATCCTGTTCATCCTTTATTTGTGGATTTCCACACATTCCACCATTTTCAGTAGCATTACATTTTCATAAATCTGCAGCATGGAAGATCAGAATCAAAACATATAATATCAGAATAAGTGAAATACCTTCATGTTGAAATCTGTAAGAACAAAGTGTTGTCCTGGTACATTAACAAAATGCCCTAGTTGCAATAGTTTTCATAGTTGTTCAGAACCTTAAGTAGTCACAAAATCCTATGCTATTGGACTATACAGAAGCCATGGCTAAGAATAATGGCAGCAAGTAGAGGTGGGAAAGGTGTTTGTGCTGAAGGGAATAGCAAGAAAAATACCTTTTTAAAGTAATTTCCTTCACTTTATGGAACAACACATACCTACAAATTGCAGACAAAGATTAAAAAAATTATAACCAACTCTAGTGTGTTTACGTGCAAGGCTTTGGTAGCAGGGGGCTGCAGGGTTGGCTTCTGCGAGAAGAATCCAGAAGCTGCCCCACGTTAGATAAGGGGCCCGCTGCTGGCCAGAGCTGAGCCAATAAGCGACATTGTTTGCATCTCTGTGACAGCATATTTAAGAAAGGGGAAAAAAAATGCTGCACAAAAGCAGCTGGGAGAGAGAGGAGTGAGGAACAGCCCCGCAGACACCAAGGTCATGGAAGAAGGAGGGAGAGGAGGTGCTCCAGGCACTGGAGCTGAAGTTCCCCTGCAGACTGTGGAGAGGAACATTGTGGATCAGGTTGTCCCCCTGCGGCCCGTGCTGTACCACAATGGAGCAGGTTTCCATGCTGCAGTCCATGAAGGAGACCACGGGAGAGCAGGTGGATCTGACCTGAAGGAGGCTGCAGCATGTGGAGAACCCATTCTGGAGCAGACTCTGGGCCAGACCTGTAGCCCATGGAGAAGAGCCCATGCAGGAGCAGGTGACCTGGCAGCAGCTGCCACCTGTGGGAATCCCAGGTTCGAGCACTTTGCTCCTGATTGATGGACCCCATGGTACGGACCAATAATTGGAGCAGTTCTTGAAGAGCTGCTGCCTGTGGGAAGCCCACACAGGATCAGATCGGGAAGGACTGTGTCCTGTGGGAGAGACCCCATGTTGGAGCAGGGGAAGAGAGTGACCATCAAGGAGTGGTGGAGACAAAGTGTTGTAGACTGACCGCAATCCCCATTGCCCCGTTCCTCTGCGCTGCTCGGGGGGAGGAGGTGGAATAGGGTGAATGGGGGGGGGGAAGTTATTTTTAGTTTCTTTCCTTTGTTACTCACTTCTCTAGCTTGTTAGCAATAGGTAATACATTTCTCAAAACTCCCTATGCTGAGTCTGTTTTGCCTTTCACATTAATTGTTGAGTGATCTTCCTGTCCCTATCTCAACCCTTGAGCTTTTTTCACCATATTTTTCTCCCCCTTTCCATTTTAGGAGGGGAAGTGAGAGAGCAGTTGTGGTGGAGCTTGGCTGCCCACCCGAGTAAAACCACTACAAATGGTTCTCCTGCAAAGACACATATAATTCCTGCCAAAGACACATCCTAATGAGCAAATTTCCCTCTTCAACAGTATCTTTCTGTTGCACTGTTAATTACTATGGATAGAGTTCATCCTGAATCATAACATATATTCTTGTCTTCAGTAATTTATAGTCCAGGTGAGAGAAAGTGAAGAGGCAGTGCAGATTTAGAAGCCCAGAAAGTAAAATACACTCACAATGTTTTCTTATTTTAAATGTCAAGACATCACTCTCTTGCAACTTCCTATGATAATTATAACTTTGTTTTTCTGTGATGTCCAGAAAGATTTTTTGCAGAAGTGTTTCTGGTCTTGCCCATATGTTTCTAGTGTAAAATGTCATGTTGCCTATGTATAAGCCTGTGTACCATAGGCTTAATCTTGTTCAGGAATTCTCTTTTTCTTTTTCAGAAAGGGGGAAAAATTGGCCATCCTCACCATCAAAACCAAAGTCAATATCTTTCTGTTCCCTGAACCATCCTAGAATGGAAAGCACGCCTTCAGGACAGGGCCAATGGGTGATTACCAAAGCAAAGGACTTACAGACTCCCCATTGTACATCACACTTTCTGCTTATCTTAAGTAAAAGTCCTCTGGTTGAAGTACATGGAATAAGCAGTTCTACTCCTGCAATGAGATCAGCAAGGAACCTGAGGTACACTTCAAGGGCACTGCAATAGTCACAAAGCCCTTTTGAAATTTAAGAACTGATCATCTGTTTCCAATAGAATCTCATTACATACAGAAAGGTCTTAGTCTAATCTCCACTCTTTCTAGTCCAAAATCTTCACACCTTCAAAATATGAGGCATGGTATGATGAACAAAAAAGTCTTGGGGCACTCCTTGTCAAATTCAGGCCTACATTCAATGGTCGGTCTGCTTTTTTCCAAGCTTGTCACAGATATACAAGCCAACAGCAAATGTTTTGAGAATGCCCATTTGCCTTCCCTTCTCTGCATATGACTTCTCTCTCCTGGATCCTTTCTTAATTGCCCTGGCCCTCTCGGTGTGTTCCTGTTCAAGATCTGCTGCAGAGAGGCTGTGAGCAACAAGGACTTAGGAACGCTGCACAGCCTGTGGAGCATTTCTAGTAACTATGTAAGACCACTAGTCTTCCTGCCCCCTTCATTGCCAGCACAGATCATCAGCAACCAAAAGTGTCATTTCAATCAGCCAAGAATAACACAGCCAAAACATGGTGGCACCCTAGAAAAAGCCATTCTACAATATCATGTGCCTAAATGTGTACGTGCCCGCACATCTTCAGAAACTTGTAATTTGTAAAATTGTAACAGTACAATCTTCAGAAACTTGTAATGATCTATTTTCCCAAAATCCTAAAAATATTTTAAGCATCTTGGAATAGCAGGGTATATAAAAATAATCGAAACTGGTGAATAATAATAAAAAAATTATTTCATTAAATCTTTGTAAGCATGAAATAATGACATAAAAGAAGTTATGTCTGCAAAAAATTAGTCCAAGAATTCATATATAATTTATTACTCATTTAAATGTAGGAGCATGCAGTTAATCACAAGGATTTATTTCTTTGTTTGCTAATTTGTTTAGATTTTTTGTTGTTGTTGTTGGCATTATAGAACCTTAGAATCACGGAACGGTTTAGGTTGGCGAGGACCATAAGGATCATCTAGTTCCAACCACACTACCATGGTCCGGAACACCTACTGCAAGACTAGATTGCTCAAAGCCCCATTCAATCTAGCCCTGAACACCTCCAGAGATGTGGTATTGTTATGATTTAACCCGGTTTGCAGCTAAGCACCGCACAGCCATTTGCTCACTCTCCCCCCCACTGGGATGGGGGAGAGATTTGGAAAAAAAGTAAAAGCTTGTGGGTTGAGATAAAGACAGTTTATTAGGACAGAAAATAAATAATAATGATAATAGTACTACTAATAATAATAATGAGCGCTCCCCCTACACACAAACAACACCTCCTTAACAACAGTCGTAGCTAGGTAATAATGGTCTCCACCAGGCACGGCGCGCTCTCCAGAAAGTCGGTACACACCCAGACCGACTACACGTTAAAAAATGCCGCAGTTCAGGTCACCGGATGCAAGGAGTGTCTGAGCCTGTTGCTGCCATCGGCGGGAGGCAGAGAAACTGCGTGCGTGAGGTGCGAGCAGGGTGGATGACCTGGTCCGCATGGTGGCGGAGCTCAAGGAGGAGGTGGAGAGGTTGAGGGCCATCAGGGAGTGTGAGCGAGAGATAGACTTCTGGAGTAACTCCCTGCAGGGCCTCAAGGGGAGGTACCAAGGTGAGACTCCTCAAATGGGGGTGGACCCCCTGCCCTGTCCCCGTCGGGCAGAGGGAGGGGATCTGGGAGCTGAGGAGGAATGGAAACAGGTCCCTGCTCGACATCGCAGGCGACGCCCTCCCCTTCCGGCCCCGCATTCCCAGGTGCCCTTACACAACAGGTTTGAGGCCCTGGAGCTCGACAGACCAGTAGCTGAGGAAGAGGTAGCAAGTGTTCCCAGGAGGATGCCTAGGGCGAGGAGGTCAACTCCACGCCTCAGGACTGACTCCACCAGGAAAGACAGGAGGGTTATTGTTGTTGGAGACTCGATTCTTAGGGGAACAGAGGGCCCTATTTGTCGGCCTGACCCTACCCATAGGGAAGTCTGCTGTCTCCCTGGGGCCAGGGTCAGGGACGTTGCCAGGAAGCTTCCCAACCTGGTACGCCCCTCTGACTATTACCCTCTTTTGATAGTCCAGGCGGGCAGTGACAACATTGAAGAGAGAAGCCTGAAGGCTATCAAAAGGGACTTTAGGGGACTGGGTCGGTTAGTGGATGGAGCGGGAGTGCAGGTGTTGTTTTCATCCATCCCTACGGTGGCAGGGAGGGGTTCAGAGAGGACACGGAAAGCCCACCTGTTAAACACGTGGCTCCGGGGCTGGTGCCAACGCAGAAATCTTGTTTTTTTTGATCATGGGGCACTTTACTCAGCACCTGGCCTGATGGCCGCAGACGGGTCCCTATCTTTTAGGGGAAAAAGGATCCTGGGCCAGGAGCTGGCAGGGCTCATTGAGAGGGCTTTAAACTAGGTAGGAAGGGGGATGGGGCTGAAGCTAGGATTGTTGGGGCTGTGCCAGGGGGGACAATGGCAAGGCCAAAGGATAAGGCAATGGCCCAGCTGAAGTGCATCTACACCAATGCACGCAGCATGGGTAACAAACAGGAGGAGCTGGAAGCCATCGTGCGGCAGGCAGGCTACGACTTGGTTGCCATCACGGAGACGTGGTGGGACCAGTCTCATGACTGGAGTGCTGCAATGCCTGGCTATAAGCTCTTTAGAAGGGACAGGCAGCACAGAAGGGGTGGTGGTGTGGCTCTCTATATTAGAGAGTCTTTCGAGGTTGTAGAACTCGAGGCTGGGAATGACAAGGTCGAGTCCCTTTGGGTTAGGATTGGCAGGGACAACAAGGCTAGTGTCCTGGTCGGGGTCTACTATAGACCGCCGAACCAGGATGAGGAGATGGATGAGGAACTCTACAGGCAGCTGACAGAAGTTGCAAAATCGTCAGCTCTTGTACTCGTGGGGGACTTCAACTTCCCTGACATATCCTGGAAGCACAACACAGCCCTGAGAAAGCAGTCTAGGAGGTTTCTGGAGAGCGTGGAAGATAGCTTCCTGACGCAGCTGGTTAGTGAACCTACCAGGGGTGGTGCCCCGCTAGACCTTCTCTTCACAAACAGAGAAGGACGGGTGGAGGATGTGATTGTCGGGAGCTGTCTTGGGCAGAGTGACCACGCAATGGTGGAGTTCACTATTCTTGGTGAGGCCAGGAAGGGGACCAGTAAAACCGCTGTATTGGACTTTCGGAGGGCTGACTTTGAGCTGCTCAGGACACTAGTTGGTGGAGTCCCTTGGGAGGCGGTTCTGAAGGGCAGAGGGGTCCAGGAAGGCTGGGCGCTCTTCAAGAGGGAAATCTTAATGGCGCAGGAATGGTCTGTCCCCAAGTGCCCAAAGATGAGCTGGCGGGGAAGAAGACCGGCCTGGCTCAACAGAGAATTGTGGCTTGATCTTAGAAGAAAAAAGAGGGTTTATAATCTTTGGAAAAGTGGGCAGGCCACTAGGGAGAACTTTAAGGATGTAGCGAGGCTGTGCAGGGACAAAATTTGGAAGGCCAAAGCTCATCTGGAGCTCAATCTGGCTACTGCCGTTAAAGATAACAAAAAACGTTTCTATAAATACATCAACACAAAAAGGAGGACTAAGGAGAATCTCCATCCTTTACTGGATGCGGGGGGAAACTTAGTTACAAGAGATGAGGAAAAGGCGGAGGTGCTCAATGCCTTCTTTGCCTCAGTCTTTAGCGGCAATACCGGTTGTTCTCTGGATACCCAGTACCCTGAGCTGGTGGAAGGGGATGAGGAGCAGGATGTGGCCCTCACTATCCATGAAGAACTGGTTGGTGACCTGCTACGGCACTTAGATGTGCACAAGTCGATG